>NC_056740.1:209061371-209361371 GCF_019279795.1 Protopterus annectens | reverse complement strand
TCTAAATAAGGATAGATTTGAAGTCCTTGTAGCCTGAAGTAAGCTATCACTGGAGCCAGAACCTTTGTGAATACTCTGGGCGCAGTAGATAAGCCAAAGGGCAATGCAGAGAACTGATAATGAGAATCTCCAGCTCGAAACCGCAGATACTTCCTGTAACTTAGCCTGATAGGCACATGAAGGTAAGCTTCCTTGAGATCTAAAGTTACCATCCAGTGATCTTTGCCCAGCAGGGGTAAAAGCTGTTGTAACGTCAACATCTTGAACTTGGGAATGTCCAGATAAGTGTTGAGGAGAGATAAATCCAAAAGCAGTCTCCACGTGTTCCCCTTCTTTGGTACTAAGAACATGCGAGAATAAAATCCTAGGCCCCTTTCTGATACAGGGACTGGCTGAATGATGTCCAACACCCATCTGTTTTGAGTAATTAAATCCCAATTTTCTTTGAAAAGAGACAGTCGTCCTTCCAAAGGAGCTGCCAGACGAGAATCTACTGGCAGCTGAAAAGGCAGGTCATTGGGTCTGTTTACGAAAGGACTGACCCCTGCCCTCACCAGAAGTCTGAGCAGGTGAACTCCCTGATCTAGGCCTAAAAGAACCTTGAGCCCTGCCCCTACCACGTCTAGACCTACCCCTAGACTGGGAATCATAAGCAGGATATGTCCACCCCTTAGCAGGCCAATTTCTACTAAACTTCGGTGGCTGCACCTGCAAAAAATCTTTAACAGTTTGCATAGACTTAGCTTTGTCCTCCATTTTCTTTAAAACTGCTTCCACAGGTGAACCAAACAACACATCAGACTGTAAAGGAGCATCCAAAATCCTTGTCTTAACATGCTCAGCCAAATTTTGATCCCTCAACCAGGCATGCCTGCGAAGAACAGAACTAGTGGCAGCCACCCTCGAGGAGGCCTGCACAGCATCAAAACCACATTGCAAAGAATGCTTGCCCACTTGTTCAGACACATAAACTAAATCCAGCAAGTCTTTACAATCAATACCTTCCGCCAAAGCATCCACCTTAGATTTCAATTGTGAAAGGAGATAATTTTGATATTTTAGCATGTGAAACTGACAATTCAATGCTCTCATGGCTAGAGTGGAAGAAGTATATACTTTCTTACCCCACCTATCTAACGCCCTTGCCTCTTTGTCAGTGGGAACAGGATTTTTAACCACAGAGGCCTTAACACCTTTAGGCCCCTGAGAAACAGTTTCTGGGTCCGCCCTAGGACTCTTAAACAAATACTTATGAGCTTCGGGCACCCTATAGTACCTATCAGGTTTAACAGGAGCAGGAGGCAAAGAATCAGGGTTCAGGGAAGCCTCTGCAAAAACATCTTCCACCACATTCAACACAGGAGGTATAGCTAAGGGCCTATGCTGGGGTAAAAACAAGAATTCCCTAAGCCTCTTCCTGGAATCAGAGTAATCCTGGCCTTCCCATTTAAAGTGCTCCCTCATGGAATGCAGAGTCTCTGAAAATGAAAAATCATCAGGAGGAGAAGCCGAAGGAGTGGCATCATCCACATCGGAATCAGAATAATGAGGATACTCCTGCAAATCTTCCGCAGAAGACTCAGAAGCCCCTGAACCCTGTTCAAAACTGTCAAACTCTGGTTCCACTCTAGGCCTCTTATCAGGAGGGCCCATAGAACCTCTAATCATAGTAATCAAATCTTCTGCCATTTTAAGCATATGTTTCTTAGGTACAGAACCCGAAAGGCTAGGAGAAGCCCCTACTGAAGCTGAAGTTGCCCTACCTCTAAAGGAAGTTTTGGCAACAGAAGGAGAGGCTCTAACTACTTTGGGAAGAGAGGGAAGAATAGTTACCTGAGAAGCCCCCTCAGCCTGGCCTGCCTCCAGAGAGGGTACATCCTGTAACAGTAAAGTTTCTGCCTGAGACTCCATAGAAACTCCTGGCAAAACCTCTGGCTCCACTGAGCCACCTAAAGAACCGACGTCCGAACTGCCGGTTCATCAACCCTAGGCTTCGCTGTTTTGTCCTTGCGCTTCTTGACGAAGCGGCGCCGGAGCATCCGACGGCATTTTATAATTGCAACGCTTCCCAAACACTAACCTGGCACAGTCTAACCTCCTCTTAATAGTGCGTTTGTTAAACCTAGCACAAGAGCGGCAACCAACAACGTCGTGCTCAGGCCCTAAACAAGGTATACACAATGTATGGTAATCCCTATGAGGTATTTGTTTCCCACAAGAAATACAGTTATTCACTTTTTCTGACATCCGGTTAAATACTGAGGCAAGAAAAAAACAAAATGTTCCCCAACGGGGTACTTAGCCAACTCTGATTCGGTCTGAAACTCCGGTGTCGGAAATATTTCAGAATGCCAACCTGCACTCGCAAAACTGCTTCTGCATCGGACCACGCGGCAAAAAAGACTGAGGATATGACGCCGGTCATGCGCATTAGTACCCTGACGTACTGACGTCAGTCTAATGCGCCCTGACCGACGTCAGCCTTATACTCTGGTATTCGGGCCGACTGGATGCGGACTATACCCAATAGTAAGGACTGCAGCAATGGAAAACGAAGAACATCAAACACATTCTTGTGCTACGATGTATCAGGAACCAAATGCCGAACTTTCTCCCCTAGTGAGAACAGATGGGTAGCTGTTAAGGTACCTCACAATACAGAGGTCAGAGTAGGGAGGCGCAGAGAGTGAGAAAGACAAATGAGGGAAATTAACTTCAGAAGTGTTTTGATACATCAGGATTCATCTCACATCAGTTTAATAAAACATTCAGAATGCTAATGTCACATTTCTGCATAACATCTTCTGGCACCCTTCAGTGAGATACAAAGTTGATCAAACATCTCAGACTATACTGTATCATGTTACTTCAGCAGGATATCTGTTCCCTTCCCCAACCTCCACATGCAGGACTGTGTTCAGGCTGGGAAACAACTTGCCAAACACTGCTTTGTGAATACCAGTTATCAATGACCTCACCTCAAAATGCATAACTAGCCATCTCTCTTATGTATATAAACTTCTACGGAAGTAATAACCCCCAACCCACTAAAAAATTAATTTGATTTTATACTGCACATTGCAAGAACTGCACAAAGAGAAAAATATTCACATATGTGTGATGACAGGAGGTAGTGACAGCCATGCCAAGGAGAAGTAGGGCAGTGGATGTATGACTTCTGTCAACACAGCTAGATGGAATTTTGGAAATAATTATATGTCATTTTTATATCAAACTGACCTGTACAGATGCTTGCTCTGAAAATGTATTTGTGAGTTTTGCTTGTGTTAAAATGTATCAACAGTGCACCCTGTTGAAATGAAGAGAAATGTGCATGTATTATGGTATCTGAATTAAATGTATATGTTTTAATAGAGGACACTGGCACAGCAATGGTTAACTGGCTGTGTTATTTTAAGAAAAATAAGGGAAATGTAAATGAGCTGTCAAATCACTGAATGTCCCCAACAGTGCTGAGTAGGACTGGAGATAATGGGACTGGGACAACGCCTTTGTTCATTAGCTCAGTGAAAAGAGGGGAGGACTCCAAGCACTGTCATAAACATTTGGATGTGTACTGCAACCGTCTATGTTCAATTCCTATCTCAGATTCAAAAGAAGATATTGTGGGAACCTAGAGTCAGATGACCAGATGAAGTCATTCTGCAAGTCATCTTGGATATTATATTTTACAGGAAGTAATCTCAGAGGTTAGAGTATTCTACTTGAGAAGCCTGACTAGAAAGACTGCTCACGTATTTCATCTTGCCTTGCTCAAATAAGTTATTAGGGAACAGTATAATTCTCTTAGATTCAGTCAGGAATATAGTGAAGCTTAGCTTAGAGATTGATGGACAGACTCAAACAAATAAAAAAAAACAATGTTGTTTTCAATATTTTCTGTGATTTGAACTCTGTGGTTTACTGTGGATATATATTCAGTATTTTCATGTTATTTTACTATTTATTACTAAATATATTTAAAATTTTTGTTGTGGCTGGTCCTTAGCATCTAACCTTTACAAATACTTATATTTGTTTGGTGACACTGTGTGGATCACTCCAGAAGGCCTAGCCATTTTGGTGAACTACTACCATTTGTATTAGTATTAGTATTACACAATATAATTGGACACCCTTTGTTAATGGCCTTGGAGTAGCCGATTGTGGAGTGTCTGGTGACAGTGAATCTACCTTACACTCTGGGCAGAATGGGGTGTAGGTAGTAAACCTGTGCCAGCCTTTCCCAGGTGTGTGGGTGTGTGTGAAATTAAATATTAAAGAGTGTGCGTGTCTACTACCTGGGTAGGGGCACAAAGCACTGGGTTTACAGAGAGGGTGCTGGAGGACTTGGTTTGGACACTCGGCTGAGGACCTCCCCTACAGCTGTACCAGTGGGGAGTCTTATTGGGGACCTGGAGGGAGACAGATATAAAGACTTATAGACCCTGGGCTGAGTGTGTTCCCCTGTGTGCTCTTACAGGAAATTGTACTTGATGCAGAGTGGTCTGCATCTGGAAATACTGAGTGTATTCATTTGCATTCCAAGTGCACGTCCTCTCCAGTGTCAGCGGTGAGGTTTCAGGCTCCTTGAATACTGGCCCATAGTGGGGATGACACATATTGGTGCCCATCACATACTGGCAAAAATGGTGGGTGTCACATTTTATTGGTGGCAGTGGTGGGGGCATCACATGGTCACATACTGTTGGGCTGTGGTGTGGATATTAATTTCCTGTAGCCTGTAAGCAGTGGTCACTAAAGAAAGTGTTTGTACTCTCAAGCAGCCACAACATAGACTTTCAGAGTTTCATATCACAATAGTTGTATTTATTTAATTTGTGTTAGTTTAGATAGTCAGGGAGGGCAGACAAGGACATCAGCAGAGGATTATGGCAAGCTGACAAGAAACCAGTTGACTGAGATGTGCCAAGCCAAAGGACTGGGGCATGCCAACCTGACTAAAGGGGGAATGACTGCAGCCTTAAACACAGCTGCAGCACAGACCAGCAACCAGGAGGAGAACCAGTTTGGTGATGAGAACTTGCAGCCCTCAGAATCAGGGCAGTTCAACTTTTCCTCACAGGACTTAAAAAAATTAGTGTAGAGTTAAACAGAGTTGAATTGGAGGCCAAACGGCTGGAAGTAGAATCAGAAGAGAGACTGCGGCACTTGAAAGCCAAAGAAAATGAGAGACATGAAAAGGAAATGCTGACTCCTCGTCAGGGTCACAGAGGTAATGGGGAAGGGAGTAACTGTACCCCAGAAGCAATAAAGGTCAGTAAATGTCTTCCTCAATACCAAGAAGTATCCTAAAATACTATCTGTACTTGTTAGTCTGACCTCCCGTGTGTGCGTTAGCAGCCTACCGCAGCCCGCTTCCCACTCTCCCCTCCAGTTTCCAACATAGCCCTATAATAGTGAACGAAAACTACTCTATCCTTCAGTTTGCCATCTCCTCTTGCCACTAGGTGGCAGCATAGACCACGGCAGACCCCTTCTGCAGCATTATTCTACCAAAGTGCCTGGCCAAAAGATTGCAGTTATTCCCACTATTTCTCCCCATCTATTCTATTGCTAACTCCCTCCACCCTCCTGAACCAACCAACCTATACTTACATCTTGTCTGCACTACTTCCCCCAAAGCATAGCTCCAGCCCAAACTGTAAGAGTATGAGCAGGAGTTTTAGATAGTTTTTATAGCCCTCACTTCTTCTTGTCTCTACCCACTCCGTTCACCCTGTGGTGTGGGCTCACTCCACTTCCCTACCCTGCCCCCAATTCCAACCCGCCCCCAGCACCTCTACATTTAATACTACCTAACCACACCCCCTTCCTAACACCTAATCAACTAACCAGACACCCCTCCTAACACCTAATCAACTAACCACCACACCCACACCAATCACTCTCCTTCTATTTTAAACCCTATCACCTCCAACCCTACCTTGCCATGGCCCCAAAACTACCTTCATTCAACTTATTACTGACCTACCCCATAATACCACTATTGCTTATCCCTTACTTACTAACAGCATATGAACAACAAATGATTCATGGTTTTCACTCCCCAAGAAGCCATACTATCACACTGCCCAAACCTAATAATCTAGAACATCTACTTACTTCCCCCATAACTAACCAATAAAATAAACACCTCATAAGTACTATTAGAAGCCGTTACATCAGCCAAAAAACTAAAAAAATACCAAACCCTTCTTTATAAGATTCTGAAATTAATCATTAAATACCAACCTAATCTCACCAGGGATGGGAACATCCACCCTAACCCAGGTCCATCTTCTACCATTAACTCTACCAACATTATTACCCCATCCCCTATAACCCATACCATAAACAGACCTCCTAACTCACACCTGGTAAGTCATCTAAACATCAGAAGCGTAAATAATAAAGTTCAACACATCCATGCCCTACTAGATCACCTTTCTCCTGATGTTCTCTGTCTCACTGAAACCTGGCTCAAGCCAAGTACCTTAGATAGTGA
This sequence comes from Protopterus annectens, assembly GCF_019279795.1. Lineage (NCBI taxonomy): Eukaryota > Metazoa > Chordata > Ceratodontiformes > Protopteridae > Protopterus > Protopterus annectens. The sequence goes on along the minus strand of NC_056740.1, from coordinate 209,354,863 downwards.
AGTCATACCACCAGGTTACAATATATTTAGACATGACCGCACTGCCAAAAATGTAGGGGGGTAGCTGTACTCTACAAATCCATGCTAGAAGTAACCATTGACAGCCATCAACCCTTCCAAAATACTACCGCTGAATTAATTACTACTAAACTACACATCAATAAAAGCAAAAGTATATATATAATCTGTATCTACATCCTCCCAGGGAAAAACATACCAGTACTTGAGGACATACTGAACTGCCTATCAAATAATTATCCCCAGTAAACCATTGTACTTGGAGATTTTAATATAGACTGGTACTCATGCACCTCAGAACCTCCCACTTCTCACATTATATTTATGGTTTCTCACAAGTCATATCCTCCCCCACCAGAATCACTAAACCTAACAACAAAGAAACTATATTTGATTGGATACTTATTAACAATCACCCACTCACATATAAAGCCGGAACCTTGCCCGACGACATAAGTGATCACCACCTCACCTATATCATCAGGCAAAAGGCTGAAATCCACAAACAACCCATCTATAAAACAATAAGAAACAAGAAAGATTTTAACCTAAAGAATTTTCAAACAGACCTTAAACTTTGCAACTGGTCAGTTCTAAAGCATTTCCCACTAGAAGAAGCTGTACAATACTTTAACACTAAATTCTTATCTATCCTAGACAGCCACGCTCTAGCTCGTACCATTAGGACTAAAACCAAAAACACCCCTTGGTTTACAGCTGCAACAAGGCAAAAAAATCTTACTAAAAAATAAAGCTTGGGCCACTTGGCGTACCTCAAAAAACCTCACAGATTAACTCCATTATAGACAATTAAGGAATGACACAAAAAAAATCTGTCACCACCGACAAAAAGAACTACTATCACAACCTACAACACAAAAACCAGAACAAACCAAATAGATTCTGGGCAACTCTAAACACACTGTTCCATCCAGGACAATCTACCACCCCTGTCCCCTCAGCTTACAACTCACATTCTCCAGCAGAAGTAGCCAACTCCTTCAATAGCTCCTTTACAGAAACTATCCAAAACCTAGCCAATAACTTAGCCCCCAGTCCACTAAATCCCTCTGCCTCTACACCCACTACCCAACCCACCTTCAAATTTCAACCAGTCTCAACTTCATTTATCCTTACTCTAATTAGAAAACTAAAACCAACTACCCTTGCTGCAGATCTTCTACCAGTAGACTACCTACAAAAAGCAGCAGATGCTGTAGCCTACCCTATATCCATTTTGATCAACCGATCCATATTTGAAGCTACCATTCCCACCACCTGGAAAGTATCCCATATCATTCCAATCCACAAGGGAGGCAGCTGCACTGATATCTCAAACTACAGGCCCATAGCAATATTTTCTCCCATAGCCAAAATCCTGGAGAAATGTATCCAAAAACAACTCCTAGTCTGTCTTCTTGATAACAGTCACCTGTCAAACTCTCACCATGGATTCAGACCAAACCACAGTACCACCACTGCCCTACTGTCCTTCACCAATGCCATAAATCACAACTGTAAAGGCAATAAACTCTCCTCAGCCATCTTCCTAGATCTTTCCAAAGCTTTCGACATGGTAAACCACAAACTTCTCCTGCAAACCCTAGAAACACTCTCCCTAGACACCCATGCTATACAATGGTTTAAGTCATATTTAGAAGGTAGGCAACAGGCAGTCCTGTGGAAAGACAACCTATCTACCCTCTTACCTATAACTCTTGGAGTCCCCCAAGGATCCATCTTAGGGAACCTCTTATTTTCCATTTTCATTAATGACTTGCACAGAGTAATACCAGACACTACCTGTATCCAATACGCAGATAACACCACCCTTATCTGCTCTGCCACAACCCCAGATGAGCTACTAACACTATCTCAAAACACATTTACCATGGTAGAAAACTGGCTCCTATATCATCGTCTAATATTAACCCCCTCCCAAAAAATAACTGCTGCTGTTTTCTCAAACCCGTAAGACCTCCTCTCTAATCTTCTCCATCACATCTAACAATGGCACTACTATCTCACCAGATCCCTCAACCAAACTACTAGAAGTCATAGTTGACAACAACCTAAAGTTTGATCTGCATATCGACCACACCATCAAAACAGTAAATAAAAACTTGGCTCTCTACATAGAATCAAACCTTTCTTAACTCCCCTTGCCAGAACTGTCCTTGCTCGCACTCATCTCCTATACACACTTCTCTACTCCCCCCCCCCCATTCATCAACCTGAACAAAACCTCCCTGAACAAGCTCACAACCTGCTATAATCACATTGCCAGATTTGCCACTGCCTCTGCCTACAGGACCCATCATTGCCACAATCTCAAACTACTAAGCTGGCTTGAACTACCTAACCTTCTACTAACAAACCAACTAATAATCTCCCACAACATTCTCTATCAGCCCAAACAGACACCCGATCTTAATACACTCATCACCCCCTACCATAACCTTAAAACTCTCCGATACTCTAACAAAATGTTAGCCTAAACCCTCAAAGCAAACAATTCAGCTGGGGAAGCTCTGTTTATGAACTCATTTGGTAAAGTCTGGAACTCTCTCCCTACAGAACTAACCTTACAACCCTCTCCAACCCAATTTAAAAAAAACCTTACTCAATACTTCACATCATGATGGCTCTGTCCTTGCTCTACTCCTGACTAACGCCCCACACTTTACTACTGTTTACCCAACTGGGGTCTCAACTGTGTCTCTAATTCTAACTATATTACTCTACTGCCATGTGATTAAGTGAAATCTAAGACGTATAAGATGTAACACAATTATATACGCACCTCTTGATTCTTGACCTAGGAACTTCGAAAATGACCTTCAAATACATTGTACTACCTGAATTACTCTTATAATAGAATGGCTTCATTATGTAATTATGTAAATATCATTCTGCTTTCATTATGTAATTATGAAACTTTCTCTGGATTGTATTTCTCTGTTGTATTTCCCAGTGTATTATGTTGTCTGTCTTATTTCTACTGTATGGAGCTTTTCTCCCAGGGCCTCTGCTGAAAATGGACATATATCGGACCTTCCCAGTTAACAAATGTAAAATAAAAATAAAATAAGAAGATAATTATTTTGATAGTTATATTCATCTATTTGAAAGAGTATGGAAACAGTATAATGTTGACAGTGGGCTCTAGGTACAGTTCCTTATCACCTTACTTCCATCGTAAAGCTGTAACTGTTGTTTATAAATTGTCTGATATTGATTGCTTAGATTATGATCGAATTAAGCACTATTTATTATGATGTTTTAAGTTAATACCTGAAGCTTACAGAAAAAAGTTTTCTGAGCACAGACTCAAGGCAGATGAAAGTGTATGTGATTATATTGCTGAACTGAACTAAGCACTTATTTTCATAGGTGGGTGAGTGGGTGTCAGGGCACCACTTTTCAAGGGCTGGCAGACATTTTGATGAGGGAACAAGCCTTTAGCACTTTGCCTGAGGACATGAGCATCTGGTTGGTATACAGGGAATGCAACTCTGCAGATGAGTTGGGGAAAAAGGGAAACCTATACCTAGCAAGCAGGGCATCACTGCACAGGAAAGGGATAGCTGCACATGGATATAAGGGAATCCATGGTGGGCAGCCTAAACTGCCCCAACAGAGTCCACCAGTAACAGGGAAGCCACTAGTTCCGGTACATGGCCAGGATCAAGGGTTAAATGTTTTAAATGTAACCAGTGGGGCCAAGTAGCATATAGATGTTCACTGAGGCAAAGTGGGGAACAAAAGGTGGGGGAGCCAGCAAGTGGGAATAGCAGAATGCCAGTGGTAAGTTGACTGGAGACAACAGGGGTACTAAACTACCAGCAGAGTTTATATCCGATCTTGGTGGATGGGAAACAGGTAACTGCCAACAGCCTCTGATATAACCATTGTGAAGCCTGCAGTGGTTAAAGAGGAGCAGTACTTACTTAGGCAGTCCACTCCAGTCAGGCTTTAGGAGGTATCCCATTCCAAATGCCTTTGGCCAGGGTTCACCATGACTGGCAGGGTGGAAAAGGAAGCAAGCAAGTAGGTGTGTTTGAGGATATCCCTGCAGATGTCTTGATAGGGAATGATTTTGATACTAGTAGCTTGTGTGCATGCAGTCAGGCTTGGCGACAGGCATGTGAGTCTGGTAGCCTGGGGCAGGGGGATCCAGACAGACCACACACCTGAAGCAAGGACCGATGATGGGGCTCCTTCAGTGAAGGAGCTACCCTGTAACAGTGAGACTGAAAGTGAGCCACAGTGACTGGTGGGTACTGATGCTCCCATGGACAGAGTGAATGCAAGGCCAGAGGTGAGTAGTAGCACCCAGGCTGACAGTGAGGCACCGATGTCAGAGGATACCAGGCTTCATATGGAAGGGGATATGGGAAGAGTTATAAGAGAGAGAGAGAGCGTTAAGACAGGCTCAGTTCTCAGACCCTACATTACAAACCTTGAGAGAGGTAGCTACAGATGCACCTGATTCTCAAGGAAAAGGGGAATCTGTATACTGGTACAAAGGGTTACTGTATAGAGAGTGGACCCCTGAGGGGAGGGCTAGAAGGTGAGGTAATATAGCAGTTGGTACTGCCCATAGCATACCATCTGGCACTTCTAGCCATAGCCCATGACATTCCCTTTGCAGGTCATATGGACATAAAGCGTACCAAGAGACATATTATGTAAAACTTTTATTGGCCTGGGATTTCCAGAGATGTAATAGGGTACTGCAGGACCTGTGAATAGTGCCAAAAAGTAGACAAGGCAGGAGACAAGGTCAAAGCTCCTTTGATGCCTTTGCCTGTAATAGAGGAGCCATTTCAGGGGGTAGCTATGGATATTGTGGGGCCTCTGAGTAACCCAAGGTCCAAAGGGAAGAAGTATATCATAGTGGTAGCATATTATGCTACTAGATACCCTAAGGCAGTGGCTCTGTCCTCCACTGAGGCATAAAAGGTGGAAAATACTTTGCTACAGAGTTTCAGCAGGGTAGGTTTCCCCAAGAGAAATACTGACTGACTGCTGGCTTGTCTCGGGGAGCGCTGTGGGGTGAAGCACCTAAAGACCACCCCCTACCATCCCCAGACTAATGGTCTTGTGGAGAGGTTAAACTCTACACTAAAGACCATGCTACTGGCATTTTCAGACCAGTTTAAGAGAGAGTGGGACAAATATTTGCCCCATCTGTTGTTTGCATACAGAGAGTTAACCTAGCAATCGACATGTTTTTCACCCTTTCAGTTGCTGTATGGGCACAGGGTGAGGGGACCTTTAGATCTGATTCATGATGAGTGGGAGAGGAGTGTGAATCCCACAAGGAGTCTGTTGTGGCATATGTTTATTTATTTTTTATTTATTGTCACTTACTAACCAGGTTAGTCCAACTGAGCCAATGGCCCATTTTCAGTGGAGACCCGAGAAGAAAACCTCCAATTAGAATTACAGTCATTCCAAAAAGAAGTTAGATATCAAAAAAATAATTTATACAACAGTTCCTTATCACCTTACTTCCACAATTACATAGTTTTGTGTATTTTTTTTATAAATGAAATTATGTACAGTATCTATAAAATGGTGCGGAAGCTTGGGGAAGAAAAAGGAATAGTTTTCACAGTAGAGAGATTATGAAAAGGTTTTCAAGTAAAAGGGGCAAGAGAAAAAGAAAGAGAAAATATGGTGGGTATAAGGAAGCGGAATAAGGAATCAGGTTGGAGCTAGACAGAGGCAGGACCAGGTGTTTTGATGGTAGTGCTTGACTGCTAGTTTGAATTGGGACTTACGGGGGGATACTTCTTATAGGAAGGGAGTTCCAGGGTGAGCAAATGAGTATTTAAATAATGACTTGCCAATGTTTTTAGATGATTGTTATATGTCCAGCAGATGTTTGTCTGATAAGCAGAGTTGATGTCAGGGATATATATTGTGATACAATATTAGAGCTAGAGAGGGAGGATGTGGGGTTATAAAGAATTGAGTGTATTATAGTCAGTTGTAGATGGAGAAGCTGTTTTGGGAATTCGGGTCATTGCAAGAATTTAGGGGCAAGGCAGTGATGGGATTTATAGGAGAGGTTAGCAGCAAATTTAGCTATTTTATTGTAGGTTTGTTCTAGTTTGCTGAGAAGAGAAGAGAAGACTGAAGGTTAGTGAGGACTGGGGCTTCATACAGAAAATTGGGTAAGAGGAGAGATAAAGCTAGGGTGGGTTTTGAGGAGTTAGAAAGAAATTGATGATTTCAGTATAACAGGCCAAGTTTGTGTTTTTTTTTTTATGCATGGGTTGATTTGTATGTCGAATTTTAGTTCATCGTCGATGGTGACACCGAGTAATTTGGTGTGTGGTTCGGGTTTGATGATGGTGTTGTTGAGGGAGGTAATGAAGAAAGAGGATTTATGATGTACAAGATTTTTAGAAAGGAATAACAAAAAAAGAAGTTATGACTTACCATAACGTTCCATTTGAGTTGTTGATCTTCTTCCAGTCATCACTGATGGGTTCGGTTCCAAGCCCTGGGAACCGCATTGGCCTAATACCAAGCTCGCATACCCCAAAAACTCTTGAGCTAAGCTGCTACCCACAATGCCCTTCTCTCAGTTACCTCAGATCAAGTTTGCATGCAACATATAGGAGAAAACAGAGGCCTCTTCTGTGCAGAAACCCTGAAACACCACAAGGACCCAGAAGATCTACAGGAGCCTTTGGTGGGGGACGGAGGGAGGGTGTGATGACTGGAAGAAGATCAACAACTTAGATGGAATGTTATGGTAAGACATAACTTCTTTATCTGATGTTGTTAATCTTTTTCCTATTCATCACTGATGGAACAGAGTCACCAGCTACTTGGAGAACCTGGGTGGCCTTTATGGAAGAACATTCCTGAGAACCATTCAGCCGAAGACCGCTCTTCCCCTGGAGACCAAATCCAATTTGTAATGTTTGATGAAAGTATGGGGTGTAGCCCAAATGGCTGCTGCACAAATGTCATCCATGGAAACACTGGAGTGAAAGGCAACCGAAGTTGCGATGGCTCTCATTGAATGAGCTTTGATATGAACAGGTTTAGATTCATTCGCTAGGGAGTATGAAAAGGTAATACAATCTCTGAGCCATTTTGATAAAGTAAATTTTGATACAGCACATCCCATTCTTGGACCAGAAAAGGAAATGAAAAGCTGATCCAACTTGTGGAAAGACTTAGTCCTGTCCAAGTAGAAACGTAGTTGTCTATGTACGTCCAAAGAATGTAGACAGTATTCTCCCTTGTTGGAATAATCTGGAAAAAAACACAGGGAGTTCAATGGACTGGTTAATAGAGAAGTCAGATACCACTTTGGGGAGAAAGGATGGATTAGTACGAAGAGATACTCTGTCTTTATGGAAGACTAGATACGGGGTCTTGATGCCTAAGGCTTGCAACTCAGATATCCGTCTAGCTGATGTGACCGCTACCAAAAACAGAGATTTCCATGACAGGAATTTAAGATCACAGGTCACAGCAGGCTCAAAAGGGGGTAGAGAGAGATACTGTAGTACCAGAGAGAGATTACATGTCTCTACAGGTTGCCTGATAGGGGGTCTGCTATAGAAAATTCCCTGGAGAAAGGTCTTGAAAAGGCAGGTGGAGATAAGAGGAAAGCCATCCGAGCTGTTATGAAATTAAATGGACTCTAATAGTATAAGCTGATGCTCCATCGTCAAACAACTCGAAAAGGCACTGAAGTATAGCAGCTGTAGAAGTTGAAAAAGGGTCTAGCATCTGATTATTAGACCAGATAACGAACCTTTTCCATTTTTCTCTGTAGTTTTCTGGTTGATGGTTTATGGGAGGCCAGAATAATATTGCGGACAGGTGAGGAGAGGGTTTCCTGCCTGATGATGAACGGAAATGGAGAAACCAAGCTGTGAGAGTGGACAGATTTGGGGGAGTCAATCCTTATGGGTGAGATATTAGGTCCCGACGAGTGTCTAGGATCCAAGGAGGTTGCAATAGGTGAGGCCTGAGAAAGGGGAACCATATTTGTCAATGCCAGAAAGGGGCAATGAGAATCACATTGCATCTCAACCGAATTGCTTTCTTTAGAAAAAGGGGTATCGGAGGATAAGCACAGAGGAGACCCGCAGGCCAATCTTGAGTCAAAGCATCTCTCGGTGATTCCCCGTCTGGGGGAAAGAGGGCAAAGTAGCTGCTGCATTTTCTGTTTGAAGGGGAAGCAAAAAGATTGCAGCAAGGCTGGCCCCAATGGCTGAAAATTTCTGCCGTCACTTTCAGGTTGAGAGACCACTCATGTGGACGGAGGATGCATCTGCTCAGTCTGTCCACAATCACGTTGGAGCTCCCTGGGATATGCATTGCTATCAGAAAGCAGTTGGAAGCTATTGCCCAATGCCAAATTATCATGGCCTCTCGACATAGGGGGTAGGATTTGGTCCCTCCCTGTTTGTTTATGTACCAGACTACAGACATATTGCCCGACTGTATTGCAATTGATCCCGACGGAAGGAGCGGATGAAGTGCCTGCAACACTAACAGCACCACTCTCAACTCCAGGACATTGATATGCAAGCTGGCCTCCAAGCTGGACCACGTGCTTTGGACTGTCTTTCCCTGAAAATGACCCCCTCACCCTATCAGGGAAGTGTCCGTGGTCACCGTGGCATTGGGTTGAGGAGTCTGGAAGGGGCAGCACCAAAGATTTTCATCTGTTCTCATCCACCAAAGAAGGTCTTGCTTGCAGGAATTGGTGATGAGGATCTGAGAGTTTAGAGAATGAAGATTGGATACCCATTGGGACAAAAGGAGCCATTGTAACAGTCTCATATGCAATCTTGGCAGGGGAACGATTGGGATGGCTGACGCCATAGACCCAAGAGCCTGTAGAAATTTCCTTGCTGACACCTTTCTTCGACCGAGTATCACTTGTACTTGTAATCTTAACCTCTGAAGTCTGTGCGGTGGGAGAGAGACATGGCTTGTTTAAGTATTGAATACTGCTACTATAAACTCCAACTGTTGGGTAGCATGAAGATTGGATTTTTCCCAGTGTATCATGATGCCTAGAAACTCTGCCAGTGCTGGAGTGTAGCAGAGGACCATGACCAGTAGGCGCTTGGTGGGGGCGGAGAGGAGCCAATCATCTAGATATGGAAACACCTGGAATCCCTGATGTCTAAGATGAGCTGTTACCACTGCCAGGCATTTCATGAAGACTCTGGGGGCCGTCAAGAGACCGAATGGCAGGGTTCTGAATTGGTAGTGATTGGCTCCCACCCGAAACCGAAGGAGACTCCTGAAGCAATTGTCCATTTTGATGTGGTAATACACATCCCGGAGGTCTAGCGAGCACATCCACACACCCTCCCGAAGAAATGGGAGAATGGATTGTATTATGACCATGTGGAATTTGGTTTGAACCACTGATTTGTTTAATTGGCTGACATCTAAAATGGGTCTCCAGTCCCCGGTCTTTTTTGGCACCAAAAAGAATCTTGAGTAAAAACCAGATCCGTACTGGTCTGGGGAGACTTGTTGGATGACTTGTTTTTGACACAGCTTTTTATTTCTGAAGCTGCCTCTTCCCTTTGTCTGGGTGGAACATTGGGAAGGCATTTTGGAGGTTTTGGGAAAGATATTAGAGGGATGTAATAACCTCTGGAAATTATTCTCTGCACCCACTGATCATTTGTAATAGAGTGGCAGGCAGCTTGGTGCAGACAAAACCAATTCCCGACAGCTTCCAGAGGAAAGCAATCGGGCAGCGCTTCAGGAGCGCTGATAAGGTCGTCCGGAGAAAGAATCCCTGGAGTCCTGGTTCCGGGGACCCCCTCTGCCCCTAAAGGGATGCCTTCCACTATTGGAACCTCCTCCTCCTCTTGGGGAATCCTCACCACATGCACTGTGGAAAGGGCCTTGAGATTTTTTGTGCCATATCTTTCCACTCCTCTGGTTCCTGGAGAAAAAGCGCTGAGGTTTGGAAAAAAGTAGGCCAATGGCAGACAAGGTATTTCCATCTTGCTCGCACCTGGCTAATGTGTCCTTCACTTTGGAACTGAACAGAGCGGACGGTTCGATAGTGGTGTTCAAGAAGGAAGACTTGAAGGAGTCCACGAGATCACAACTGCACATCCAGGCATGGCGTCTCATAAAGTACAGTTTTGTACCTACCATAAATGTAGATGTTAGAGTGCGCATACAGCTGCAGTCATCACACTTGGGTTATCCTGCCGTCAGGCGGGTCCTCAGTCGGCCGAATTCCAAAGTCTAGGTCCGGCGTCAGTTGTCGTCGCTTCTTCCCTGACGTCAGTGCGACAGAGGTATAAAAGAGGCAGCCAACACCATTTTCTTCAGTTTTTCTTGCCCCAGATGTCAGGTGCCCCCAGAAAGGAAGGCAATACATGATGTTATGCAAACATACATAAGTAGATAAATCAAAACAGTAGTTGCAAGCAAATACACCATAAAGGAATACCCCAAATAGGTTGTATATTAAAGGTGTTTGTCATAAGCCCTGTCCTAAGAGGGGATGGAGGGAGGGTAACCTGGACTGCAGCTGTATGCGAACTCGAACATCTACATTTATGGTAGGTACAAAAAGTACAGTTTTGTACCTACCATAAATGTAGATGTTCGAAGATCCACATTGCTGCTGTCCTTACATATGGGTAGTCCGCTGTCCTCGGTCGGCCCGAATACCAAAGTATTAGGCTGACGTCGGTCATGGCGCTCAGATCTGACATCAGAGCGTCAGGGTATAAAAGCGCATGACCGACGTCATATCCTCAGTCTTTTCTTGCCCCAGATGTCAGAAGGCCCTAAAAAGAAAGGCCACAGCCAAAAATAGAATACTTCCCAAAAGGCATATACAAATAACAGCTACCACCCAAACCATACAACCATTCCAAACTACAGAGGGGAAGGAGGGAGGGTAAATTGGACTGCAGCAATGTGGATCTTCGAACATCTACATTTATGGTAGGTACAAAACTGTACTATGTTCTTCATCTCACATTGCTGCAGTCCTTACATATGGATAGAATCCCAAAGCAGAGGTAAAGGGAGGCTGGCAAAATCATAAAGCATTGGGAGCTGCCAAAATGCCCTGTAAGATTGCAGTGGCAAACCCAGCCCTAGATTTGGAATAAAGAGGAAGGTGGTAATGTTTAGAAAAGTATGCACTGAACTCCAAGTAGCTGCTTCCAAAATATCTTTAGTAGCTACTCCCCTTAAAAAAGCTGTAGAAGTGGCAGTAGCCCTAGTGGAGTGAGGTCTGATTCCAGCCGGAATCTCCTTACCATGATGAGAATAACAAAAAGCAATACAAAAGCCAATCCACTTAGAAATAGTTTGTTTTGAAACAGGTTTTCCCTGAGAACCTAAAGCAAAAGAAACAAACAACTGCTGAGACTGTCTGAATCCTTTAGTCCTGCTCAAATAATAACGCAACTGCCTGTGAATATCCAAAGTGTGCAAAACTTTCTCCCCTTTATTTTGGGGATCTGCATAAAAAGTGGGCAAATGAATTGATTGGTTCAAGGCCACATTTGAAACCACTTTAGGCATAAAAGTAGGGTTAGTATGCAGAGATACCCTATCCTTATGAAAAATTAGGAAGGGTTCAACTGCCATAAGAGCCTGTAATTCAGAAACCCTTCTAGCAGACGTAATGGCCAACAAAAAAGCAGTCTTCCAAGACAAAAACTTTAACTCAGTAGTAGCTGCAGGTTCAAAAGGAGGTAAAGTAAGTTTTTCCAACACAAAATTGAGATCCCAGGCAGGAGTAGGAGCTCTACGTGGGGGTCTTATGTTCTTTGCCCCTCTAAGAAATTGCTTAAACAAAGGATGAGAGAATAATGGAGGGTCACAGTCATAGTGAGTAGAAATGGCTGCAGCATGAACTTTTATAGAGGAGAAAGACAAACCCTTGTCTAATAATTCTGTAAGATATTGAAGAGAAACACTTAAATCAGGCCTGGAAACATCAAAGCTCTTTGTTTTGCTCCAAAATAAAAATCTCCTCCATTTATCAGCATAAACTTTCCTTGTACTAGGCCTTCTGGCCTCCAAAATAACATTCAAAACTTGTTGTGGAAGCTGCGACCCTCCAGGTTCTAGAACCGAATGTGCCAGGCTGTTAGATGCAGGGACTGAATCCTGACATTGAGGAAATGATTGCCCTCCTGAGACAAAAGGTGCGGAATCGTAGGCAAAGGCCATGGAGGCTCCCGTACTAAACTCCTCAGCAGAGGGTACCAGTGCTGTCGAGGCCAATCTGGAGCTATTAGAATCATGGAGGGCTTGTCTTGTCTGACCTATAAGAGTACCTTGGGGAGGAGAGGCAGAGGCGGAAAGGCATAGACGTGAAGATTGCTCCAACTGAATGATAGAGCATCCACTTTCCAAGCTGTGGGATGAAACATTTTTGTGCAAAACTTTGGCAACTGGAAATTTAGTGGAGAAGCGAACAGATCTATGTCTGGAGTTCCCCATATCACTGTCAATTTTGAAATACATGAGGATCCAATTTCCACTCGTGGGGATCCACTATCTGTCTGCTCAAAACATCTGCTAAGGAGTTCTGTGCTCCTGGTAGAAACCTTGCCTGAAGATTGAGGTGTAAACTGAGAGCAGTCTCCCACAAAATCATTGCTTGCCTGCAAAGAGGGTACAAATGGGTTCCCCCTTGCTTGTTGATGTACCACATGACAGTTGTGTTGTCTGTTAGAATCAACACTTGCCCTGGGTGAAGTAAATCCTTGAAAGCCATCAATGCAAATTGGACTGCTAACATCTCCTTCAAGTTGATATGTAGATGTTGAAGTCTGGCAGGCCACGTGTCTTGAACCCATTTTCCATTGAGGTGTGCTCCCCAAGCCTTGTCCGAGGCATCTGTCGTTAAAATCTGACTCGCCTCTGGTTGGGTCACAGAGAGTCCCTTGTTTAGGTGACATTCCTGAGCCCACCACAAAAATTCCTTTTGAATGCAAGGTATTATTTGAATGACAGTGTCCAGATCTTGGCAGTGTTGTGTCCATACATTTGAGATACCATTGTAGCTTCCTCATATGCAGTTTGGCATTGGGAAGCACCAGAATACAAGATGCCATGAACCCCAAGGCTTGAAGGACTGTCCTTGCAGTCAGCCTGGACCGTAGAGACAATTGATGGAAGTAAAGTGTAAGGTTCTTTTGCTTGTCCGGGGTCAAAAAGGCCATCTGGGAAGCTGTATTCAGTCTCACACCCAGAAAGCACATTTCCTGAGAGGGTACTAGACTGGACTTTGTTTCGTTCACAGAATACCCTAGGCACCTTAACACTGCCATCACATACTGTAGATGATGAAGAAGTTCGTACTTGTCTTGAGCAAGAATCAGGCAATCGTCCAAATAAGGATAAATTTGTATTCCTCTTAACTGTAAGAAGGCTATCACTGGAGCCAGAACCTTTGTGAACACCCTGGGCACAGTAGATAAGCCAAAGGGCAATGCAGAGAACTGATAATGTAAAGTCCCAGCCCAAAAACGCAGGTATCTCCTGCAACTGGGCCTGATAGGAACATGAAGATAAGCCTCTTTGAGATCCAGAGTTACCATCCAGTGATCTTTGCCCAACAGAGGTAGAAGTTGTTGCAACGTCAACATTTTGAATTTTGGAATGTCCAGGTATGTGTTGAGGATAGATAAATCCAAAATTGGCCTCCAAGTGTTTCCTTTCTTTGGTACTAGAAACAGGCGAGAATAAAATCCTAGGCCCACTTCTGACAGAGGGACCTGCTGTATAGCCCCCATTTGAAGAAGTAAAGAAATCTGCTTGTGAGCCTCCACCCTTTGCTGAGGAGGAACGTCTGGCATGCCTTTGAAAGGAGGCAATGTATGGAAATAAAACTTGTAGCCTCGGTCTATAATGTCCAACACCCATTTGTCCTGGGTGATTAAAAGCCAGTTTTGCTTGAAGAGTGCCAACTTTCCTCCCAAAGGAGCTGCCAGACAGGAAGAATCTGGCAGCTGAAGATGCAGGTCATTGGGCCTGTTTATGAAAGGACTGGCCCCTGCCCTCACCTGTAGATTGTGCAGGTGAACTCCATGTTCTAGGCCTGAAAGAACTCTGAGCTCTGCCCCTACCACGTCTAGATCTACCCCTAGATTGTAAATCAGAAGAAGGATAAGCCCATCCCTTAGTAGGCCAATTCCTGCTAAACTTAGGAGGCTGCACCTGCAAAAAATCTTTAACAGTCTGCATAGACTTAGCCTTGTCTTCCATTTTCTTCAAGACAGATTCCACAGGAGAACCAAACAAAACTTCAGACTGCAAAGAAGCATCCAAAATTCTAGTTTTAACATGCTCTGACAAATTTTGATCCTTAAGCCAGGCATGCCTGCGAATAACAGAACCAGTGGCAGCCACCCTGGAAGAAGCCTGTAAAGCATCGAAACCACACTGCAAAGAATGCTTACCCACCTGTTCAGAGGCATGCACCAAATCCTGTAATTCTTTACACTCTATGCCCTCTGCCAAAGCATCCACTTTAGATTTTAGTTGAGTAAGGAGAAAATTCTGATACTTCAACATATGAAACTGGCAATTCAAAGCCCTCATTGCTAAAGTGGAAGAGGTATACACTTTCTTACCCCATCTATCCAAAGCTCTAGCATCTTTATCTATAGGAACTGGATTCTTTACAACAGAAGCCCTGACACCCTTAGGTCCCTGGCTAATAGTTTCTGGGTCAGCCCTTGGACTCTTATACAGATATTTATGAGCCTCAGGTACTCTATAATACCTGTCTGGCTTAACTGGCGCAGGAGGCAGAGAGTCTGGATTAAGGGAAGCCTCGGAGAAAACGTCTTGAACAACATCCAAAACAGGAGGTATAGCCAAGGGCCTATGTTGTGGTAAAAATTCCCTAAGCCTCTTTCGTGAATCTGAGAAATCCTGACCTTCCCATTTAAAATGTTCCCTCATAGAATGCAGGGTTTCTGAAAAAGAAAAATCCTCTGGAGGAGAAGCAGAAGGAGTGGAATCCTCTGCGTCTGAATCAGAATAAGGAGGAAAATCCTGAATGTCTTCAGTTGAAGACTCTGAGAAATCTGAAGCCTGCTCCAAACTTTCCACCTCTGGCTCCACTCTAGGCCTCTTATCAGGAGGGGGCATAGAACCTCTGATTAAAGAAATTAAATCTTCTGCCATTTTAAGCATGTGTTTTTTAGGCACAGAACCTGCAGAACTAGGACTGACACCCGTGGAAGGCAAACCAGGCCTGCCTTTGGAAGGAGCCTTAGAGACAGAAGGAGAAGGCCTAACCACCTTAGGCAAGGAAGGCAGAACAGCAACCTGAGAGGCCCCCTCAGCCTGACCTGACTCCTGAGAGGCCACATCTTGTAAAATCAAAGCCTCCCCCTGAGACTCAACGGAAACCTCGGCTGGATCCACAGATTCCACCGTAGTTTCTAAAGAACCGGCGTCCGGAACGGATGACTCATCCTGCCTGGACTTTAAAGATTTGTCTTTGCGCTTCTTCGCGGTAGCGGGCGTCGGAGGATCTGACGGCATGTTATAATTACACCGCTTACCGAAGACAAGCCTAGCGCAATCTAACCTACGTTTAATGGTGCGCTTATTAAACCTAGCACAAAATCGACGACCCACTACGTCGTGCTCAGGACCCAAGCAAGGAATACAAAGAGAGTGGTAATCCCTATGCGGTATCTGTTTCCCACAAGAAATACAATTATTCACTTTTTCTGACATCCGGAATTAACTGAGGCAAGAAAAACAAAAATATTCCCCAAGGGTACTTAGCCCAACTTGGTTTCGGTCTGAAACTCAGAATACGAAAATTTCAGAACGCCGAACGGCACTTGCAAACGCTGCTTCTGCATCGGACCATGCGGCAAAAAAGACTGAGGATATGACGTCGGTCATGCGCTTTTATACCCTGATGCTCTGATGTCAGATCTGAGCGCCATGACCGACGTCAGCCTAATACTTTGGTATTCGGGCCGACCGAGGACAGCAGACTACCCATATGTAAGGACTGCAGCAATGTGAGATGAAGAACATCTGTACTATGTTCATCATGCATACAGCTGCAGTCATCACACTTGGGTAGAATCCCAAAGCTAAGTAAAGGTGATGGTACTAAGCGGAATTAGGAGGGGCTAGAATACCCTGCAGGACTGCTGTGGCAAAGCCCGCTCTAGATTTTGAGTATAGTGGAAGGTGGTAGTGCTTGGTGAAAGTGTGCACTGAACTCCAAGTAGCTGCTTCCAAAATGTCCTTGGTAGGGACCCCCCTGAGGAAAGCTGCTGAGGTAGCTGTAGCCCTGGTGGAGTGGGATCTGATGTATGCAGGCACTGATTTTCCATGAAATGAATAACAAAAGCTTATGCAGTGGGCTATCCATTTTGAAATAGTCTGTTTGGAAATAGCCTTTCATTGAGCACCTGTAGCATAGGACACAAAGAGCTGCTCAGATTTCCTGAATGACTTTGTTCTGTCCAAGTAATAACGAAGTTGCCTGTGAATGTCCAAGGAGTGTAGTAGCCTCTCCCCTTTGTTCTGTGGATTTGGATAAAAGGTAGGTAAATGAATAGTCTGATTCAAAGCCACACTGGATACTACCTTTGGCATGAAGGTAGGGTTGGTTCGTAAGGAAACCCTGTCCTGATGGAAAATGATGAATGGTTGCACAGCCATGAGGGCCTGTAGCTCCGAAACCCTGCGTGCTGAGGTAATAGCCAGAAGCAAGGCTGTTTTCCACGACAAGTATTGTAGCTCTGCTGAAGAAGCCGGCTCAAAAGGAGGCAGTGTCAGCTTCTCCAGTATGAAGTTGAGGTCCCAAGCTGGAGCTGGTGGTTTCTGTGGGGGTTTTATATTTTTTGCCCCTCTGAGGAACTGCCTTAATACAGGATGTGAGAATAAAGGAGGATCCGTATTGTATTGTGCTGAAATGGCTGAAGCGTGGATCTTGATGGAAGAGAAGGAAAGGCCACTGTTTAACGTCTCAGATAGGTACTGTAAAATCTGAGGTATATTTATTACCCAAGGATTCTGGCCCTTTGCTTGATTCCAGGAATAAAATTGTTTCCATTTGGCGGAGTAGGTTTTTCTAGTAGAGGGTCTCCTGGCCTCCAAGATGACATCCTGTACCTCCTTGGAGAGGAGAGTCTGTTGGCAAATTAAGGTATTTTCCATGCAGCTAGATTTAGAGTTCTGAGCTGGCTGTGAAGGATCTTGTAGTTGTGCTGGGACAACAGAAGAGGAACTTGAGGTAGGATCCATGGTGGTGAGTGTGACAGGCTCTTTAGGAGAGGATACCAGTGCTGTCGTGGCCAGTCTGGAGCAATGAGAATCATTTGTGGCCTCTCTGCTCTGGTTTTTAATAGGACTTTAGTCAGTAGAGGTAGAGGCGGGAAGGCATAGACTGTCAATGCTGTCCAATTGAAAGAGAGTGCGTCCACTTTCCAGGCCTGTGGATGATAGGTCCTTGAGCAGAATTTTTCCAACTGGTAATTTCTGTGGATAGCAAATAGATCTATGTCTGGCTGTCCCCATGCTTGAGTTATCTTTGAGAAGACTTGAGGATGCAACTTCCATTCGTGTGGGTCTGTCATATTTCTGCTTAAGTTGTCTGCCAGTGTGTTTTCCTTCCCTGGCAGGAATTGTGCCTGTAGTTGAACTTGTAATTCCAATGCTGTGTTCCACAGGGTCATAGCTTGCCTGCACAGGGGGTATGAATGCGTCCCTCCCTGTTTGTTTATGTACCACATGACTGTGGTGTTGTCTGTCCTTATTAATAGCTGGCCTGGATGCAGTAGGTCCTTGAAGGTCATAAGAGCATTTTGCACAGCTAGCATCTCCTTTTGGTTGATGTGTAGGTGCATCTGTTTTGGGACCATTTTCCCTGGATGCACTGATCTGCCATGTGTGCTCCCCAGGCATAGTCTGAGGCGTCTGTTGTGATGATTTGACTTGCTTGTGGTATACAGAAAGGGAGACCCGTGTTTCTTTGGCATGCTTGAGACCACCACAAAAATTCCTTTTGAAGGCATGGAATGAGTGGTAAAATTGTTTCCAAGCTGTGGCTGTGTTGAGACCATAAGTTTTTTAGGTACCATTGTAGTTTCCTCATATGCAGCTTTGCAAATGGTATTAGTAGGATACAAGATGCCATGAACCCCAGAGCCTGCAGGATTTTCCTTGCAGTTAGCCTGGTTAAAGTTGCCATTTTGCTGAAGTATTGAGACAGTTGCCCTTGTTTGTCTGGCGTGAGGTAAGCCATCTGGGCCGTTGTATTTAAGCTGGCACCCAGGAAAATTATCTATTGAGAGGGTATTAGTTTTGATTTCTTTTTGTTCACTGTGTACCCCAGGCAGTTTAACAGTTTTATTACAAATGCCAGATGCTGCAGTAGAATGTCCTTGCTGTCCGCTTGGATCAGGCAGTCGTCCAGATATGGGTAGATTTGTATTCCTCGTTGTCTGCAGAAAGCAATTACTGATGCCAGGCATTTCGTAAACACTCTGGGCGCAGTAGATAAGCCAAAGGGCAATGCAGAGAATTGATAATGGGTTGAACCTGCAAGAAATCTGAGGTATCTTCTGCAATCTTGTCTGATAGGGACATGCAGGTATGCCTCCTTGAGGTCCGTTACCAGCCAAGACTCCTTGTCCAGCATGGGAAGAAGCTGCTGTAATGTGAGCATCTTGAATTTTGGTACCTCTAGATATGTGTTTAGAATAGATAGGTCTAAGATGGGTCTCCAATCTTTGTCCTTCCTTGGTACCAGAAATAGTCTTGAATAAAAACCTCGACCTTGTTCTTTTGTAGGTACCTCTTGAATTGCTTTCATATTCATGAGAGCGGAAATTTGTTTTTGTGCCTCTGCCCATTGATTTTGTGGCAGGTTTGGCATGCCTCTCATTTCTGGAAGGGTGTGAAAGTGGAACCTGTAGCCTCTGTCTATAATATCCAGAATCCATTTGTCCTTTGTAACAATGTGCCAGTTTTTTGAAAACAAGGCCAGTTTTCCGCCCAAAGGTGCTGCCATTATAGCTTTGTTTGGCAGGCATAGGGGAAAGTCATTGCGTCTGTTTTCTAAATGACTGTGGTCTATCTTCTCCACCTGTTGGGGCTGGTGCTTGCCACTGCCTAGCTCTGTAAGATCCTTGAGGTTGTCCTCTACCCCTTGGGCGTCTGTATCTACCCCTTTGGGGTCTGTCTGTGGCTGGAAAGGACCAATTTTTGAAGGCCAGTTTCTGCTAAAGCGTGGAGGCTGCCCTGCAAGAAATCTTTAACTGTTTGCATAGATTTCGCTTTTTCCTCCATTTTCTTTAGTACCTCCTCCATTTTCTTTAGTACCTCCTCAGCTTTAACACCGAACAATACATCTTTTTGTAGTGGTGCATCTAATAACTTTGCTTTGACATGATCTGGTAAGGTTTGCTCTTTGAGCCAAGCGTGTCTACGTACGACAGACCCCGTGACAGCAGCTCTACATGAGGCCTCTAAAGCATCAAAATCACACTGTAAGGTATGTTTCCCCACTTGTTCTGCTCCATGCAACAAATCCTGCAACTCTTTCAAATCTGGTTGTTCTGTTTGTGTCATTTTGCTTTTCAGCTGAGATAGCAAGAACTGCTGGTACTTTAACATATGAAATTGACAGTTTAATGCCCTCATGGTTAAAGTGGCTAATGTATACACCTTTTTCCCCCACCTTTCTAATGCTCTGGAATCTCTATCTGAAGGTAAAGGGTGTTTAGCAGTAGAGGCCTTAATCCCCTTGGGACCCTGAGAAATAGTTTCTGGGTCAGCAGAAGGGCTTTTATAAAGGAACTGGTGAGAATCAGGAACCCGGTAATATCTGTCTGGTTTAACAGGGGCAGGAGGTAAAGAGTCTGGATTAAGACTGGCTTCTGCGTACACATCATCCAAAATATCTAAGACAGGAGGAATAGCCAGGGGCCTATGCTGGGGAAGCAGCAGAAATTCCATGAGCCTTTTCTTGGAATCTGAGTAATCTTGGCCTTCCCAGTCGAAGTGCTCTCTCAATGTATGTAGGGTTTCCCCAAAAGAGTAGCCCTCAGGGGGGGAGACCGAGGGAACAGACTCCTCAGCATCAGAGTCTTCAAATGGGGAATAGGCATAATCCTGGTCCTCAGAAAGGTCTGAGGAAGGGTAGTCTTCCTCCAACCTGGGTCTTTTGTCTGAGGGGGGTGGAGAACCCCTGATGAGTGTAATCAAATCCTCAGCCATTTTAAGCATCTGTTTTTTAGGCATGGGGCCTACAGAGGGGGTCTGAGGACCCTGTTTTTTAATTTTCAGAGGAGCTTTAGATTTAATGAACGATTTAATAGAGAAGGTGGTAGGCCTGAAAACGCCTTCAGAAATGGCAGGCCTCGCTAAACTTTCCGTTTCTCCGCCAAGAGTGGTGTCGGTATCTGCAGTGGGAATGGAGACTGAGGAACCTGCGACCTTGGGTACTGAAGTCACCGGTAAAATAGTTTCATCGGTAGTCAGGGGCTGCGTAGGTGCCTCGCTGAGAACCGGAGAACCGGTAGTCGGCCTTAGCGTGATCTCAGTACTCGGTGCAGGCCTTGGATGTCTGTCCTTATCCTTGCATTTTTTGCCTAAAACTGGCGTCAGTATATCCGACGACATGATATAATTAAATTTTTTGCCAAAATAATGAAGGGCGAACTCAGCCCGGCGCTTAATAGTGCGCTTGTTAAACCTAGCACAAAAACAGCAGGCCAAAATGTCGTGGTCTGGCCCTAAGCAAGGTGTGAAAATCCTTATGCGGTATTTGCTTCCCACAAGAAATGCAATTATTATGTCTGACATCGGTCTGAGGCAAGAAAAGTTTCCCCAATGGGGTACTTAGCTTTAAAGAAGACTTCGGCTGAAATACTTTTCGTAAATCTCAGGAGCTGGCCGACCGGCACTTGCAAACTGCTTCTGCTTCACCGCGCGGCAAGAAAGACTGGGGAAAATGGCGTTGGCTGCCTCTTTTATACCCCTATTGCACTGACGTCAGGGAAGAAGCGACGACAACCGACGCCGGACCTAGACTTTGGAATTCGGCCGACCGAGGACCCGTCTGACGGCAGGATAACCCAAGTGTGATGACTGCAGCTGTATGCACGATGAACATCTATACCTGCACCCGCAGCTCTAGCTGGCCCTTCGGTTGCATGGGATAGCAACCTCATGAACGAGTTGGAGATCGACTCTAGGGTAGCAAGCTGAGAAGCAACTTTATTGCATGCCCCATCAGAAACTTGACCCGCAAGGATTCCAGAGAGTTCGGAGATGAGATCCCTTTGGAGCCTTGTAAACTATGCCAAATAATTCAGAGACCTGACTGCAAAGGTCACTGAGGCAAAGACTCACTTCCCTAATCTGTCCACTGCCCAGGACTCTCTGTTAGGTGGGCAGACAGTAGGACTTTCCTCTCCAAGGTCCTTTTTTGTGGCAGCTGCCACCACCATAGCGTCTACTGACAAGCCTCTAGACCTATGGGGCTGTTCCTCTGGTGGGGAAAGTATCTTATCTGGTCTCCGGGGAATGGCCTCAATGGTATCAGAGTTCTTCCATGCACACTGCATGATGAGCTGGACTAACTCATCGGCAGGTGGGGTCACACAAGAAGTAGAGGGCCGAGAGTGGAAGGCCTGCAGGAAGACTCCTCCGAGGAAGGATTGGAGGGCTTTCAGTCACCCCTCTGCTTCAATAGTTCCAGGATGTCTCCAAAGGAGACATCATCAGGGGGTGACCATGGGGACCCTTCCCCATCATCGTAATTCATATCCCCAGTGAGAGACTCCTCCGGGGAGTCCAGGTGTTTCCTCTTACATGCCCTCTTCTGAGGGGGTTCTTCAGTGAGAGCGTCTGAAGAAGACTCGGAATGGAGGTTCCCCTGTACAGGGGGTCTCCTAAGGCTTGCGCTGTTGGTGTACTGGGGAGGTGGCCCATGATAGCTGCAGCTCAGAGGGAGCAGAGGGAAGGCCTGACATAGAAGGAGCACTTCCAGAAGCAAGCACCCTCTCCATCACCTGGAAAGCAGGTCCGCCCGAACAGGAATGGGAGCCCAGAACCGAGGAAGACAATCTCGGAACCGGGGTCACACCCCACTCCGCGCGGCCCGCTCCCAGGAACAGAGACTCAAGCAAAACCGGGGCAGGTTTCGCCTCCCAGATCCAAAGATGGAACAGATGAAAAACTCGGAATTGTACCCAGAGCTGAGGGTTCCACCCCCCCCCCCCAAGCATGAGATTGAGGAAGGGATGGCTCCGAAGGAACTGAAACCCAAGAGGGTCTTGAAGCCTCCGAGAAAGTCACTGTCTGTGCTGACGAAAGGGTTCCCCCCAATGACATTGGCGCTATGGGCCTCTGAACCGAAGGATCCAAGGGAGGAGAATAAGTGGGAGTCATGGGGGCAATAGACTCAAAACCCAGAGTGGGATGGGTTTTTGGAAGATTTGTAATCCCTCTGGCTGTCAACAGCTGATCGAACAGATGCACCACATCCAATTCAGATAGACTCCTGGTGGACCTTACCGACACTCCTGTGGGGGAGTCAGGTTGGTCCAAAAAAGGGCTATAAGCTTGTCCTGAAAACGGGTCCAAAGACAGGGAGAGTACTAGGTCCGTGGTGCAGGAAAAGTCGGCACCGAAGATTCCAGCTTTGAGACAGGCAAAAGGGGCACTATCAGTGCCGAGAAAGGGCTCGGAGCTGAGAGGATAGCTGGAGGAGAAGTCATTATCGGCTTCGAAGAGTTAGTCGGGACTGACTTCAGAGAGTAGAGGGGCAATGTCGGTGCTGAATTTACAGAAGGCAATAAGGTTGGAGCCGATACGACACTTGGAACTGTAGAAGTCGGTGCCGACGTGGAAGTCATAGTAATGTCCACAGAGACCACTGGAGCTGAACTCAGAACCGAGGTGGTCAGAGCTGAGGGGGTGATCTTGTGCTCCGTGGAAGACTTGTGGGCCTTATGCTTATGAGGCCTACCCTTATCACTGGCCGGTGAAGAGGGGTCAGAATGAGGACGTTTCTTGTCCTTCGATGGAGGGGTTGAGACCTCCAACACAGAAAGCACCTCTGAGAAAGGTGAAGAAAGCAGGCCTTTCAAAATAAGTTTATTTTTCCTTTCATTCAGCGTCTGCTAACTGAAACTGACACAAATCTGGCAAGGAGGCTTCACAGACAAGTGGGAAACCCCCAGGCAATAGACACAATCATCATGCAAGTCGCTGCTGGGGAGTTTACCATTGCAGGAAGTGCAATCTTTGAACCCCGAAGTCCCTTTCTTTTCAGTCACATCCAGTATACATTCCAAAAAGTTAGCGAAAGAGAAGAAGAGGAAATACCAACAATGGTATTAAGAATACCATGAGGGTAGAGAAAGGCATTTACCAACAATGGTAAGAGAAAGATACCCATGGGTAGAGCTAGTTATAGATAACAAGGTAGAAGAGAGTTTTAGGAGAAAAAATTTTACAAAATACAATACATTTTTAGAAAATACAACACTTAGCTGGACAGCGCAGTGAAACGCTGTTATATGGCTGCACGGCAAATGAGATCTGGGGTAACTGAGCGAAGGGCATTGTGGGTAGCAGCTTAGCTCGAGAGTTTTTGGTTGACGCAAGCTTGGTATTAGGCCGATTCGGTTCCGAGGGCTCGGAACTGAACCCATCAGTGATGAATAGGAAGAAGATTAACAACTTCAGATGGTTAGTTTTTTGGGGTTTAACAGCAATTAATTGTCAGTGAGCCAGGACTCAATGGAAGTGAAGATGTCTTGGGTATGAGAAAGCAGTTCATGGATGGTTTTCCGGGTAGAGTCATATGCATACTGTAAAAGGGTTGAGTTTAGTAGCGGAGTGTAAGTTGTTAGTATAGATACTGAATAGAGAGGACCCAGGATAGAGCCTTGGGGAACTCCGGTGTTGATAGGCAGAAAAGGAGAGGTGATGGTTTGCCAGCATATAGATTGAAGTCTGTTACACAGATAACTAGAGAACCAGGATATAGACAGAGGAGAGAGATGAAGGTCTGAAAGTTTAGTTAACAGTTTAGAGTGGGACACTGTATCAAAAGCTTTTGAGAGATCAAGGAAAAGACAGGAGAGGAGTAGGTTATTATCACAGGCTTCTGCCACTATTTGGGTGAATGAGAAAAGTGCAGTAGATGTGCTGTGGTGTGGTCAAAAGCCATGCTGGGTGGGAGTAAGGAGATTATTTTCAAGCAAGTGTTTGAGTAGCTGGGAGTGAACACATTTTTCAAGTATCTTGGAAAGTGGGGATAGTATAGCTATGGGACGATATTTTGAGGGTTCAGTGGAGTTACCTCCCTTGTGGTGTGGGATTGTGTACAAGGATTTCCAGATGTTGGGGATGAGAGCCTCAGTGATAGAGCGATTAATAAGGATAGAAACAGGGCAGGCAATAGAGGTGGCTGCAATTCTAAGGAAGTGGGGAGGAAGATTGTCAACAGATGGTGAGCAGGGTTTGAGTTTGTTCAATTGGGATTTAATAAAGGAAATGGAACAGACTGTAAGGAGAAAGTATTAGAGGAAGATGGACTGTGAGGTGGGGGCACAGAAGAAGGAGTGGGACTAGACTGAGCCTTTGAATTGTGTCTATGAAATAACTGTTTAATAGGGTAGCAGTTTCCGTTGCACTACTGAGAGGAAAGGGGCTGAGGGTAGAAAGGGTGCTAGGGTGGAGAATCTTATTTACAGTGGACCAAAATTTCTTGGGCTTACTATGTGGGCTGGAGTATTTAGCAGCAAAGAATGCTTTCTTATCTTCAATGATATTTTTATATGTGTTTCTGAGTTCTTTGTAAGATTGGAGTAGTGTTGGAGTTTTATTTTTTACCCAGGTTTTCCGAGCAATATCCCTCTGCTGCATAATAGGGCGTGTTTGCTTAGTGCGCTTGGGAGCACAGTTCTACTTCACCCTGACTTTTCTGGATGGGGCCATGTTCAGTATATCTAAAAATATCTTGCTGAATGCAGTAACAGCATCATTTAGGGGCTCAAGACAAGATGTAGGCAGCTTATGGGCTTGGCCCAGGAGAACCTGGCAGGAGCACAACAACAGGAAAAAGGTCTGGTATGACAGGAATGCCTGAGCCAGAGAGTATGCTGTGGGGCAGCAGATGATGGTTCTCATTCCTGTCAGACACGCTAAACTGCAGGCAGCTTGGGAGGGACCCTTCAAAGTGGTAAGGAAGGTCAGTGATGTTAACTACATGGTAGAACTGCTAGGCAGGAGGCAGGGGCACAAATTGTACCATGTTAACATGATGAAGGCCTACCATGACAGGAAGGCCCTTGTGCTGAGTATTTGCATTAGGAAGCAGGAGGAGTACGATGGGGATCTATGACTTCATAGAGCCAAGCCAGCAAAATCTCAAGTTACTATGGTGGAGCCTAGAGTTGTAGGCATATGATATGCTAGTGCAACACTGTAGTGGGGTCAGCAATGCCAACGCAGATTTGATTTCTTGAAAGGGAATGGGGAAATGTATTCCCAGATATGCTTATTTCTCTCAAGCCATGTTTCTCAAGGGTCACTTGAAAAACTAGCCTGAGTCTTCAAAGGGGGGAGAGATGTGTTGACAGGAGGTAGTGACTACCAACCATGCCAGGGAGAAGTAGGGCAGTGGATATATGACTTGTGCCAGCACAGCTAACTGGAATTTTTTAAATAAGTATATGTCATTTGTACATCAAACTGATCTGTACAGATGCTTGTGCTGAAAATCTATTTGTGAGCTTTGCTTGTGTTAATTGTGTTAAAATATATCAACAGTGCACCCTGCTGAAATGAAGAGAAATGCACATGTACTATGGTATCTGAATTAAATGTATATGTTTTAATAGAGGATAGTGGCACAGCAATGGTTAACCAGCTGGCTTATTTTAAGAAAAATAAGAGAAATGTAAATGAGCTGTTAAATCACTGAATGGCACCCCACAGTGCTGAGTAGGACCGGAGATGATGGGTCTAGGACAGAGCCTTTGTTCATTAGATCAGTGAAAAGATTTGAGGCCTCTAGACACTGACATAAACATGTGGAAATGTACTGCAGCCATCTATGTTCAATTCTTGTCTCAGATTCAAAAGGAGACACTGTGGGAACCTAGAGTGAGGTGACCAGATGAGGTCATTCTGCAAGTCATCTTGGATATTATATTTTACAGGGAGTAATCTCAGGGGACAGAGTATTCTGTTTGGGGAGCCCGACTAGAAAGACTGCTCACAAATTTCATCTTGCCTTGCTCAAATAAGTTATTACGGAATAGTATAATTCTCTTAGATTCAGTCAGGAATATAGTGAAGCTTAGCTTAGAGATTTCTTTTCTTTATTTGTATGAGCCTGTCCATCAATGTTGTTTTCAATATTTTCTGTGATTTGAACTCTGTGGTTTACTGTGAATATATATTCAGTATTTTCATGTTCTTTTATTAATTTATTATTAAATATATTAAAAACTTTTATTCTGGATGGTCCTTAGTATCTAACCTTTCAGAGTACTTGTATGTATTTGGTGACCCTATGTGGGACACTCCAGAAGGCCGAGTATTAATATTACACAGTATAATTAGTCACCGTTTGTTAAGGGCCTTAGAGTAGCTGATTGTAGGAGTGTCTGGTGGCAGTGAATCTATCTTATACTCTTGGCAGAATGGGGTATAGCTACTAAACCCGTGCCAGCCTTTCCCAGGAGCGCGGGTGTGTGTGAAAGTTAAATCTTAAAGTGTGTGTGTGTGTGTGTGTGTGTGTGTGTGTGTGTGTGTGTGTGTGTGTGTGTGTGTGTGTCAGCTACTTGAGGCAGGGACACGAAGCATAGGTTTACAGTGAGGGTGCTGGAGGACTTGGCCTGGATACTCGGCTGAGGATTTAACCGTACAGCTGTACCAGTAGGGATTCTTACTGGGGACCTTGAGGGAGACAGATCTAGAGACCTCCAGACCCCGGGCTGAGTGTGTTCCCTGCATGCTCTTAAGGGAATTTGTACTTGATGCAGAGAGGTCTGCATATGGAAATACCGAGTGTAACCATTTGAATTCCAAGTGCACGGCCCTCTATAGTGTCAGTGGTGAGGATTCAGGCTCCTTGATTACTGGCCCGGCGTGGGGACGACAAATAGTGTTGCCCATCACATACTGGCAGCAGTGGTGAGCATTAAAATATGTATCAGCACATCAGTCTTCAGACAGGTACAACATCTCCATCCTAACCCTGTATTCAAACTTCTTTAATCATACAATGATACTTACTAATTTAGAAGCCTACCTTAGAGTAGCATAGCTGCAATACAAGCAAATGAAGCATTAATCTTAACATTCAGTTGTCTGAGCTACATACCATGCTGCGCATTGCGTAGTTTATTTGTGGTACTTTGGGTGCTTTTAAACTTATTCCATATGCCAGGGGCAAACATACTGAGCAACATCAGAATACTGCAATATTTAAAAAAAAAATCGTAAAAAGATACCAGTGGAATTTTCTTCTCGTGGAGTACTCCGCAGCTCAAGATACTTCACTCCATCAGCAGCAAATTCTTTAATGACATCTTTTGCTACCTAGTTTTGCAAACAGGAATGTTACATTATTTGACAAAGACTGAAGTACATTTGTAAAATGCTAATAATAAATCTGCGTGACTTGACTAAAAAAGAGTAAAAAGAGTATAGACATCTAGCAATCTGAACAATAAAAGTATGGAGTAACTTGTACAACTAAGAGGAGAAATAATTCTGACTTACTTTAAAGGATACATAATTCCTCTAATTTCAGAAAAATAACTTATTCTTCTGACTTCATACAGAGATAAGGGGTGCCATTGCTTTTCATGCCAACACTCCATTCACCCAATTAACTCAAGTGCCGCTGTGTAAGGACACAGTCTCCTGTTTCTTATGCACCACTCTTCAGAGACATATTATCTTAGCCTGACTTTGCAAATCAAACCAGCAATGATCAAATGTTTAATCACAACTCATCCCTAAAGGACATTTTATGAAAGATGAAATATAGATTTTGAAATACAGCAATTATTTATGCTGTCAGACACATTTAGTACTAGTATTATAAGCACAGCTATTCCTTAAACCCGCTACCAATCTGACTTTTAAATTCATTCTTGCCAAACTGAGGTTATGGCATCACTGAACACTAACAGAGGCAACTGGCAAAGAAACCTGGGTTCTTACAGCAATTTAGAGTGCCATAAAACAAGCCAGGATCTGGGGAAGGGCAGAATGGGTGGGAAAGAAAGTACAGTTGTGTACATTTACCATAAATGTAGATGTTATAGTGTATTCACTGTTGCAGTCATCACATTTGGGTTATCTGTTTGCAGTAGCCCTCAGCAAGCCTGATTATCAAAGTCTTGGGTCCTGCATCGGTTGCTGTCTCATCTTCCATGACATTAGGTAGTCAGGGGTATAAACCATGCAGCCGACACCATTACATATTTTTTTCTTGCCCCAGATGTCAGGTGCCCCCATAATGAGAAGCAATTATATACAAGGTTACACCTCCAACAAAAAACAAATACACCAAAAAGCTTTAAGCATAGTAAACAAGAACAGAGGTATAGTCAATAGAAGTCAGGGGGCTGGAGGGAGGGTAACCAGGACTGTAACAGTGAATACACTCGAACATCTACATTTATGGTAAGTGTACACAACTGTACTATGTTCTTCATGTTTCACTGTTGCAGTCATCACATTTGGGTAGATTCCCAAAGCTAAGGATGGGAGGAGGTAATTAGATATCATTAGGACCAGCTATAAGGCCCTGCAAGACTGCAGTATCAAAGCCAGCTCTGGATTTAGAAAAAATTGGCAAGTGGTAATGCTTGGTGAAGGTATGTACAGAACTCCAGGTAGCAACTTCCAGGATGTCCCTGGTAGGGACACCTCTGAGAAAGGCTGTAGAGGTAGATGCAGCCCTGGTTGAATGTGGTCTTATCCTCTGTGGGATAGGTTTTCCATGGTACTTATAGCAGAAATGAATGCAGTGGCCTATCCACTTAGAAATGGTTTGCTTTGAAATGGCCTTCCTCTCTGCCCCTGCAGCAAAGGCAACCAGCAGCTGTTTAGATTTCCTGAGAGGTGTCCAAGTAAAATCTAAGTTATCTGTGCAAGTCCAAGGAGTGCAGTATTCATTCCCCTTTGTTCTGTGGATTAGAAAAGAAGGCTGGCAAATGAATGGACTGATTTAGGGCCGCACTGGATACCACCTTGGGCATGAAGGAGGGACTGGTCCTGAGGGACACCCTGTCCGCATGAAAGATGATGAAAGGCTCCACTGCCACGAGAGCCTGTAATTCAGATATCCTTCTTGCTGAAGTGATGGCGAGAAGGAAGGCTGTTTTCCGAGAAAGGAATTTCAACTCTGCATTTGCAACTGGCTCAAAGGGAGGTAGAGTGAGGTTTTCCAATACAAAGTTAAGGTCCCAGGCTGGAGTAGGGGCTCTCCTGGGTGGTCTTAAGTTTTTGGCCCCTCTAAGGAACCGCTTCAGCAGTGGATGAGAGAAGAGGGGTGGTTCTGTATTGTAATGAGCTGAAATGGCTGAGGCATCAATTTTGATGGAGGAAAAGGAAAGGCCCTTGTGAAGCATCTCAGTTAAGTACTGAAGAATCTGAGGTAAATTGGACACTGCTGTTCCCATCCCCTGAGTTTGGCTCCAGAAACAGAATATTTTCCATTTTTCAGCATAGAAATTTCTAGTACTAGGCCTCCTTGCCTCCAGAATGACATCCATCATTTGCTTACTGAGGGATGGTAACGGAGAGATCAGGTAATTAACCAGGCTGCCAGGTTCAGGGTTTGAAGCTGTGGGTGCAGAATCCGGCCCTCCTGCTGGGACAGCATGGCCGGGGTCTGAAGCAGGTGCCATGCTGCCAGCAGTGACACACTGTGCAAGAGGTGGCACCAGTGTTGGCGTGGCCAATCTGGTGCAATCAGTATTGTCCTTGGTTTGTCCTGTTTGATCTTTAGTAGTACCTTGGAGAGGAGAGGCAGGGGGGAAAGGCATAAATTAATAAGTTTTTCCAGGTGAAGGACAGGGCATCCACTTTCCAAGCTTGTTTGTGGGGAGTCCTTGTGCAGAATTTGTCCAATTGGTAGCTTTGGGGGAGGCAAACAGGTCTATCTCTGAGCTCCCCCATTTGTTTCTCAACAAGTTGAATATCTTTGGGTCCAGTTTCCACTTGTGTGGGTCCGTGAGATTTCTGCTTAGGTCATCTGCCAGTGTATTTAGCTTTCCTGGCAGGAATTGAGCCTGTAGGTGCACTTGATAGCTCAAGGCTGTGTTCCACAGATCTGCAGAGAGGATATGAGTGGGTTCCTCCCTGCTTGTTTATGTACCACATAACAGTGGTGTTTTCCATCTTTACCAATAATTGTCCTGGAAGAATGTGGTCCTTGAAGGCTGTCACAGCATTCTGTACAGCTAACATTTCTTTTTGATTGATATGCAGGTGCATTTGACTTGGGTTCCATTTGCCCTGAATGCACTTCCCTGCCAAGTGAGCCCCCCATGCATAGTCTGAGGAGTCTGTTGTTAGGGTTTGGGTGGTAGGGGGTATAGTGAATGGCAGTCCCTTGTTTTGGTGGCAGGCCTCTGCCTACCAAAGGAACTCTATCTGTAGACAAGGTATGATAGGAATCATTGATTCTAGATCCTGAGAATGTTGACACCATAGGCTTTTTAGATACCATTGTAGTTTCCTCATATGCAGTCTTGCATATGGAATTAGTCGAATGCAGGAGGCCATGAACCCCAGGGCTTTCAGTATTTTCCTTGCAGATAGCTGGGTTTTTGTGGCCAGTAGTTTGAAGTAGCCTGTCAAATGAACTTGTTTCTCTGGCGTGAGGTAGGCCATCTGGGAAGTTGTATTCAAGCTTACTCCCAGGAATACAATTTGTTGGCAGGGTACAAGATGTGATTTCTTTTCGTTTATGGTGTACCCCAGAGAAGTTAGCAATTTCTTTACAAATGCCAGATGATTTAATAGTATGTCCTGGCTTTCTGCCTGAATTAGACAATCGTCCAGGCATGGGTATATCCGAATATTTCTTTGCCTGCAAAATGCAATGACTGGAGCTAGGCACATTGTGAATACCCTGGGCGCAGTAGATAAGCCAAAGGGCAGTGCAGAGAACTGATAGTGCATGTAGCCTGCTTTGAAGCATAGGTATCTTCTGCAAGATTCCCTTATTGGGATGTGCAGGTAGGCTTCCTTTAAATTCAGTGTTGCCAACCAGGCATCTTTTCCTAGCATAGGAAGCAGCTGATGAAGAGTTAGCATCTTGAATTCTGGGATTACCAAAAATGTGTTAGGATAGACAGGTCCAGGATAGGACGCCAGGAATTGTCTTTTCTGGGTACCTGAAAAAGTCTAGAGTAGAAACCTTGTCCCTATTCTTCTTCTGGGACAGGGTGAATAGCCCTGATGCTTAAATGAGAGAGAACTTGCTTTTGAGCCTCTGCCCACTGATTTGGGGGTATATCTGGCCAACCGTTTAGGGTTGGTAACGAGTGGAAGTGGAATCTGTATCTTTGGGAAAGTATATTTAAAACCCATTTGTCCTGGGTAATGAGTTCCCAATTTTTTGCCTGCAGGGCAATCCTTCCCCCTAAAGGAACAGTCAGTTGTGCAGGGCTTGGAAGGTTTAAAGTTAAGTCGAGACAGTTTACCATAGAGGGGAGTCTTACTACTCCCTGCTTTGGAAGTGGGAGCCCCCCACTACTTAGCCCTGTGAGTACCTTGGGACTGAAGCCTGGGTGTTCTGCTGGTTCTGGGTTTGGACTGAGAAGGCCTGGAAGAGGCAGGAAAGGACCAATTCTTAGAGGGTCCAATGCCTACTAAATCTGGGAGGCTGTACTTGCAGGAAATCTTTAACAGTTTGCATAGATTTAGCTTTTTCCTCCATCTTTTTAAGTACTTCTTCTGCTCTGCTGCCAAACAGGCAGTCTTGGTTTAAGGGAGCATCCAGCAATTTAGCTTTAACATGATCTGGCAAGGATAGCACCTTAAGCCAAGCATGCCTTTTAAAATACAGACCCAGTTATCGCAGCCCTGCAAGATGCCTCTAATGAATCAAAGCCACATTGCAAAGTATGTTTTCCAACTTGTTCAGCAGAATGCATTAAATCCTGTAAATCTTTATTTTCAGCACAGTCAGGAATCAACATCATTTTCTGTTTAAGCAATCCAATAATATGCTGCTGATACTTTAACATATGAAACTAGCAGTTTAAGGCCCTAATGGCCAAGGTTGCAGAAGTGTATACCTTCTTACCCTATCTATCCAGCGCCCTGGAATCTCTATCAGAGGGGGTAGGATTTTTGGCAGTAGTAGCCTTAATGCCCTTGGGTCCCTGTAAAATCGTCTCAGGATCCACAGTAGGATTTTTAAAGAGGAACTTGTGAGAGTCGGGAACCCTGTAATACTTATCAGGTTTTCTGGGAGCAGGCGGTAAAGAGTCAGGGGCCAGGCTAGATTCCGAGAAGGCATCATCAACAATGTCCAGTACAGGAGGGATAGCTAAAGGCCTGTGTTGAGGCAGGAGTAAGAAATCCCTAAGCCTCTTTTTGGAGTCAGAGTGATCCTGGCTTTCCTAGCGAAAATGCTCCCTAAGAGTATGCAAGGTTTCACCAAAAGAGAAATCCTCTGGAGGGGAGGCAGAGGGAATGGAGTCCTCTGCATCAGAATCCTCATAGGTAGATACGGGTAAATCCTGGTCATCAGAGGAAACAGAAATTTCAGAGTCCTGATCAGAAGAATCAGAAGGAAAATCAGTCCTAGGTCTCTTAGAGGGGGAAGGGTGGCTTCCCCTGATTAGAGTAATAAGGTCTTCAGCCATTCTATCATTTCTTTTTTTAGGCATAGGGGCCTGACCATGCGGTCTGGGAGTCGGTTTTCTAAGCATGGATTAAGTTTTAGGCCTTGAAGTAGAAGATGGTGCTAGTTTAATATGCAAATCAGTAGGCCTGAATACACCTTCAGAAGCCAGTGCCTGCACAGCGGCAACGGACCCATCTAAGGTAGAGACATCCGCAGGTTCTGCAGTCGAAGAAGCATTTTGCGGCACACTGGACTCCGAATGGGTCTCAGTAGAGGCCTGCGAATCTAAAGTAGCGGGTATCAGGGGCTGCAAAAGCACCTCACTGAGTACCGGCGAACTGGCGACTAGCTTAGGAGAACCGTTGTCGGCAGCTGTGGACTTGTGCGGTCTGTCTCTGTCTTTATCTTTGCGTTTTTTTGGAATGTCAGTAGTCGGGTGGTTTACTGAAGCCATTTCTGGATAACTGAACCGAGTACCAAAATACTTAGAAGCGTAAATAAACCGACGACGAATAGTTTGGGGTTTGAATAAGGCACAAAACCAACAGCGAGGTACGTCGTGGTCTGGGCCTAAGCAAGGAATGCAGTATGAATGAAAATCTTTATGAGGTATTTGCTTTCCACAAGAAATACAATTGTTAACTTTTACTGACATCGGATTAGAGCAAGAAAAAGGTTCCCCAACAGGGCTTAGTTGAAGACTTCGGTTCTGAAACTCGAAAACGAAAACTGCAGGAGTCGGCCGACTGGCACTTGCAAACTGCTTCTGCTTCAGGCACCGCACAGCAAGAAAGCCTGATGTAATGGCATCGGCTGCATGCTTTATATCCCTGACTACCTGACGTCATGGAAGATGAGACAGCAACTGACGCAGGACACACGACTTTGATAATCAGGCCGACTGAGGGCTACTGCAAGCAGATAACCCAAATGTGATGACTGCAACAGTGAAACACGAAGAAAGTACAGTTTTGTACCTACCATAAATGTAGATGTCCGAACTGGATAGCATCTGCAGTCATAACAAATGGGTTGTCCTGTCGTCAGGCAGCCCTTCGGTCGGCCGGATTCCAAAGTCTGGGTCCAGCTTCGGCTGATGTCGCACTTCACCCAACGTCATCTCTGCTGGTCTTCGGGTATAAAGGCATCAGCCGACGCCATTTTCCTCAGTGTTTCTTGCCCCAGATGCCAGTTGCCCTCTTGGAAGGCTAAATTTTGGATAAATGCCAATGTTTCCAAAAAAAGTAGAAGGCAAACACAAAAAATAAGCATGTATGTACATATATACAAACAAATACACCATAAGAGACTCCCCCCCAGCTAGCTATTAGGAGGGTAAACACCCTAGGAGTACCACAGAGGGGAAGGAGGGTGGGTAATCCTGACTGCAGATGCTATCCAGTTCGGACATCTACATTTATGGTAGGTACAACACTGTACTATGTCCTTCATGGATGCATCTGCAGTCATAACAAATGGGTAGAATACCATAGCCAAACTAGGGGTGGAGGATGAAAAATTATGGTGTAGTTAGGATCCCTTGCAGTACAGCAGTGGCAAACCCTGCTCGGGATCTAGAGTATAGAGGTAAATTATAATGCTTGGCAAATGTATGCACGGAGGTCCAAGTAGCCGCCTCAATAATGTCCTTGGTTGCCACTCCTCGTAAGAAAGCTGTGGTAGTGGCTGTAGCCATTGTAGAATGAGGTCTTATGTTCTGTGGAATTGGTTTTCCATGGTAGGAGTAACAGAATCTTATGCAATTTCCTATCCATTTGGAGATTGTCTGTTTGGAAATTGCTTTTCCTTCCCTTCCTGTTGCATAGGCTACTAAAAGCTGGTCAGTTTTTCTGTTACTTTTGGTTCTGTCCAGGTAGTAGCGTAACTGCCTATGTACATCCAAGGTATGCAGCAGTCTTTCCCCCCTGTTCTGTGGGTTGGGAAAGAAGGTAGGTAGGTGGATTGCCTGGTTTAAAGACACTCTGGATACCACCTTAGGCATGAATGTAGGATTAGTTCTCATGGACACCCTATCTTGATGGAAGATTAGGAAGGGTTGCACTGCCATTAAGGCCTGTAGTTCCGAAACCCTCCTTGCTGAAGTAATTGCCAGTAGGAAAGCAGTTTTCCATGATAGGTGTTGCAGATCTGCTGTTGCTGCTGGTTCAAACGGAGGAAGTGTCAACTTTTCTAGCACAAAGTTCAAGTCCCATGCTGGTAATGGTGGTTTCCTAGGAGGTTTTACATTCTTGATCCCTCTGAGGAACTGTCTGAGTAGAGGATGCGAAAAGACAGGTGGATCGAAGCTGTATTCTGCTGAAATAGCTGATGCATGTATCTTGATGGAGGAATAGGACAGGCCTGTATGTAGAAGCTCTGCCAAGTACTCCAGGATGTTAGCAATATCTATGTTCGACACATCTTTTCCTCTTTCAGTACTCCAAATGACAAACCTTTTCCATTTTCCTGCATAGTTCCTTCTTGTTGAAGGTCTGCGGGCTTCAAGGATAATATCTTTAACCCTTTGGGATAGGTCTGGGTTAGTTGCTGCTATGTGATGTTCCAGGCAGTCAGTTGCAAGGTTTTTAGGTTTGGATGCATGATGTTGTAGTTGTTCTGAGTTAACATCAAAGGCATCAGGGGTATTGACGACATTATTCCCCGAGACATGCTCCTCAGCAATGGGTACCAGTGTTGTCTTGGCCAATTCGGAGCTATCAGGATTATCCTTGGACGTTCCTCTTTGATTTTCAGTAGTACCTTGTGCATCAAGGGAAGAGGTGGAAATGCATATGCTGTCAGGCCTTTCCAGCTGACGGACAGAGAGTCCACCTTCCATGCAAGTGGGTGGAATGTCCTTGTGCAGAATTTTTTGAGCTGGTGATTGAGTGGGGATGCGAATAGGTCTATTTGTGGCATTCCCCATTTCTTTGTGATGGCCTTGAAGATGTCCGGGTGTAGCATCCATTCGTGAGCATCCGAGGTGGTTCTGCTTAACATGTCTGCTAGGGTGTTCTCTTTTCCCAGCACAAATATTGCCTGTAACTGGATGTTGTAGCTCAGAGCCAGATTCCAAAGGTCCAGAGTCATTCTGCATAGGGGGTATGAATGAGTGCCTCCCTGTTTGTTGATGTACCACATGACTGTGGTGTTGTCTGTCCTTATCATTAAATGGCCTTCTTTTAGGAATGGTCTGAATTTTTGGATTGCTAGTTTTACTGCCAGCATTTCTTTTTGGTTTATGTGCAGGTGCAGCTGGTCTTGAGTCCACAATCCTTGTATGCATTTGTCCAGCATGTGCGCCCCCCATCCTAGGTCTGAGGCGTCCGTTGTGATGGTTTGGCTTGCTTGAAAGTTGTGGAAGGGTAAGCCTGGGTTTGACTGACATGCTTGAGCCCACCATAGGAACTCCTGTTTTAGGCATGGGATTAGTGGGATTTCGGTTTCTAAGCTGTGCCTGTGTTGAGACCATAAATTCTTTAGGTACCACTGTAGCTTTCTCATATGCAGTCTGGTATGTGGGACCAAGATTATGCATGATGCCATGAAGCCCAAGGCCTGCAGAACTTTTCTTGCTGTTAGTTTGTTCTGCTTTGTTAATGCCAGGAAATAAAGAGGGAGTTCTTTTTGTTTTTTCTGCAGTTAGGAATGCCATTTGTTTTAATGTGTCCAATTCCGCACCCAAGAATGTTCTTGTTTGGGATGGTATCAGCCTTGACTTTTGTAAATTGACTGTGTATCCCAGGGCTTGTAGCAAGCAAATGACCCTTTGTAAATCTGTTGTCAGCTTGCTTTTGTTGTCCGCTTGTAACAGGCAGTCGTCCAGGTATGGATAAATTTGGATTCCCTGTAGTCTGCAGTGAGCGACTACTGATGCCAGGCATTTTGTGAATACTCTGGGCGCAGTAGATAAGCCAAAGGGCAATGCTGAGAATTGATAATGCTCTGATCCTGCAAGAAATCTGAGGTATCTTCTGCAATTTGGTCGAATGGGGACATGCAAGTATGCCTCCTTGAGATCTAGAGTTACCAGCCAACACTCCTTGCCCAGCATGGGAAGAAGTTGCTGTAGGGTCAGCATTTTGAATTTTGGGACAATGATGTATGTGTTTAAGACGGACAGGTCGAGAATAGGTCTCCAACTTTTCTCTTTTCTTGGTACTAGGAAGAGTCTGGAGTAGAATCCTTTGCCCTGTTCTGTTATTGGTACTCTTTCCACAGCTCTCATCTTTGCTAATTTCGCTATCTGCTGTAGAGCTTCTGTTTTTTGATTTGGAGGTAGGTTTGGCATTCCTCTTTTTACTGGTAAGGTGTGGAAATGGAACCGGTAGCCTTGGTCTATGGTTTGCAAAATCCACTTGTCTTTTGTGATATAGTGCCAATTTTTCGAAAATAAGGCTAACTTTCCGCCTAAAGGTGCTGCTATTTGCTCCCTGGTAGGCGGTGTCAGAGCCAAGTCACTGTGATTGTCCTGTTGCAGTGGCAGTGGTTGTGTCTGTGCCTCGGTTATTGCCTTGCCACTGTCGTCCTCTGTAGGCACCTCCTCTGGATTGATTTCTGCCTCTGGAGCGTCTATTCCTGCCTCTTTGGGATCTTGTGGAGTCTGGAAAGGACCAATTTTTGGCAGGCCAGTTCCTGCTGAACCTTGGGGGCTGAACCTGTAAGAAATCTTTAACTGTTTGTACAGATTTTGCCTTCTCTTCCATTTTCTTCATTACTTGCTGAGCAGGTGTACCAAATAGACTGGCCTTATCCATAGGAGCATCTAACAGCTTTGCTTTAACATGATCCGGTAAGACCTGTTCTTTCAACCGTGCATGTCTTCTTATCACTGTGCCAGTCATGGCTGATCTAAATGAAGCCTCCAGTGCATCATAGCCACATTTTAAAGAATGGTTACTAACCTGTTGGATGTTATTCACCATTTCTAAAACATATTTCTTATCTAAGGAGTCATCAGAGGACAGTTTTTTAGTTAACTGATCAAGCATAAACTCTTGGTATTGGATCATATGAAACTGACAGTTTAAAGCTCTAGCTGAGAGAGTAGCAGAGGTGTAAACTTTTT
This sequence comes from Protopterus annectens, assembly GCF_019279795.1. Taxonomy (NCBI): domain Eukaryota; kingdom Metazoa; phylum Chordata; order Ceratodontiformes; family Protopteridae; genus Protopterus; species Protopterus annectens. The sequence goes on along the minus strand of NC_056740.1, from coordinate 209,316,890 downwards.
TCCCCCATCTCTCTAAGGACCTGGATTCCCTTTCAGAAGGAATAGGGTTTTTTGCTGAGGTCGAGGCTACTGCCTTAGGCCCCTGGGATATAGTTTCAGGATCTGCAAGTGGAGCCTTGTATAGGTGGTGATGAGTGTCTGGTACCCTGTAAAATCTATCTGGTTTGGCAGGGGCTGGAGGTAAAGAATCAGGAGCAGTGCAAACATCATTAAATGCATCATCCACAACAGGCAGTACAGGAGGTATAGCTAAGGGCCTATGTTGTGGTAAGTGCAGAAAGGTCCTAAGCCTTTTTCTTGAATCTGAGAAATCTTGTCCCTGCCATTGGAATTGTTCTCTCATGGCATGTAAGGTTTCCCCAAAGGAAAATTCCTCTGGTGGAGAGGCAGCTGGAATGGATTCGTCAGCATCGGAATCTTCATAAGTAGAAAAAGGAGCCTCTGGCTGGTCTGTAATGTCTGAGTCATCCGCAGAATCATCAGAGGACACTGGCTCGGGGCGGCTCTGCTCTAGGTCTCTTTTCTGCGCGCTAAGAGGCTCTGTCTGGGTGAGATTGGGATCCCCTAATTAAGGATATTAAATCCTCTGCCAGAGTAAGCATTTGTGAACTTGAAGTGGGCCTGTGTGAGGGGGGCTTAACAGGCACTGATTTGACAGATTTGGCTGCTTTAGCCCTGGCAAAGGCCTTAATAGACAAGGCTGCAGGAGGCCTAGCAGCACCACGTGCTGGGGTAGAGACATCCAAAGGGATGGTGTCTGATAAATCACTAGGAACCACAATTGTAGGCAAAATTTCTGAGGCCGATTCAACTAAGGTAGCAGGAGCCTCAGTAGTAGTCATGGATTCGGCTGAAGATTGACCGGTTTTCTCAGTTTCAGCCGAAACCGAGACACTCGCGGCTTGCTTAACCGTGGTTTCGGCCGAAACCGCGGACCGCGAGTGTCGGTCTTTTTCTTTGCGTTTTTTAACAATTTGGGTAGTCGGAGGATCCGACGGCATAATGTACGCAAAATCTGAGCCGAAAAACTGTTCAGCAAACTCCGACCGACGCCTAAGCGTTCGTCGGTTGAAGGAAGCACAGGCCGAACAGGCTGCTACGTCGTGGTCTGGGCCTAAGCAAGGCAGGCAGTAAGAGTGGAAATCTTTATGAGGTATTTGTTTCCCACAAGTTAAACAGTTATTGACTTTTTCTGACATCGGCTGAGGCAAGAAAGAGTCCCCAACGGGGTACTTAGCTTTTAGAAGTCTTCGAAGTAGTATTCGGTAGTAGTAATCTCTGGATCTGACCGACCGGCACTTGCGAACAGCTTCTGCTTCGGGCGCCACGCGGCAAGAAAGACTGAGGAAAATGGCGTTGGCTGATGCCTTTATACCCGAAGACCAGCAGAGATGACGTTGGGTGAAGTGCGACATCAGCCGAAGCCGGACCCAGACTTTGGAATCCGGCCGACTGAAGGGCTGCCTGACGACAGGACAACCCATTTGTTATGACTGCAGATGCATCCATGAAGGACATCATCAGTTATGTAAAATCTTGCCATAACCACAGATATCCTATTCAGTGTTGCAGAATTCTTTACATATGGGTTGTATTCTGTCTACCGACCCGACATCTGGCCTGTATGCAAAAGCTTAAAGCCAACTGCCTGTACGTGGGACATCACACGCAGGCACAGACGTAAGTCATAAAAGTGATGTCTGCACATACCACCTTCAGAAAAGAAAGCCCCATGAGGAAAAACCAAGGGGAGCCTAGAACAATCATCCTAGGAAAGTGCAGGTTGTGAGGGGTAAGGCAGGAGGGAAAGAATACTGCAACATAGAAGAGAAGAACACTTATGGTTATGGTACGATTTTAAACAACTATTCTATGTCCTTCTATCCAATGTTGCAGTATTTTTCTTACATATGGGAAAGTGCAAGAGCTAAAAGGGAACACAGGGAGGTGGACAGAGAAGGGAAACTAAGAGGAAGCATTTTCCAAGAATCCAAGTGCCCTAGCAAATCTTGCTCTGGATCTAGAAATAGTGTCCAATTTGTAATGTTTTGTAAAGGTGTGAACAGAAGACCAGGTGGCTGCTTCCAAGATGGAATGGACATTTAGACCCTTGAAGAAGACCACTGAGGATGCAACTGACTTAGTGGAGTGTGCCTTGACAGATGCTGACAAGGACTTTTCATGGAGTGCATAAGAAAACAAAATAGCCTTAGAAATCCATGAAGATATAGTTTGTTTGGACACAGGCAAGCCCAGAGCCCTGGGATGGTATGACACAAAGAGTTGGTCAGACTTCCTGATAGACTTTGTCTTGTCAAGGTAAAATCTGAGTTGTCTCTGCACATCTAATGTGTGCAACATCCTCTCACTAGAGGAATGAGGAGAAGGGAAGAAAGTAGACAATTGAATGGATTGATTAAGTGACAACTCATTCACAACGTTTGGCATGAAAGTAGTGCATCTGCCACCAAGTTCTGAGCTGAGGGAAGGTACACAGTATGCAGAGTTACCTTGTATAAGGCAGCCAGTTCCCAAGCTTTGATGGCCAAATGACGGAAGAGATAGGGTTTTGTGCCCCCCTGCTTGTTTATGTACCAAAGGTCCATGGTATTGTCTGGGAGAATCTTCAGGGGTCCTGGCAAGAATAGAGGGTGAAAGGTTTCTAAGGCTAACAGTAAGGCCCTCATTTCCCCAATGTTGATATGTTCCTTCCTTTGAGAAGGGAACCAAAGGCCCTGAACCTTTCTGGAAGTAAATGTTGCTCCCCACCCCAGGTCTGAGGCATCTGTGTAGATTTGCTGAGCTGGTTGAGGAACCTGAAGAGGTTAAGCCAGGGTTCTGATTGAGTTGCTGCATCCACCAGCCTAACTCTGCTTTCAGGCAGGGAAGAAGGGGGATCGTGACATCTAATGGATGAGCATGCTGGGACCAAATTGTCTTCAAAAACCACTGGTACTTTCTCATGTTCCACTTTGCAAAGATAAGAAGAGTAGAGGCTATGAACCCCAGCAATCTCAGAAACTCCCTGGCTGTGATAGAAGGGAGAGGCAGAAGAGCTTCCGTGAATGCCCTGAGACAGGATGCCTTCTCCAGAGGAAGAAAAACCCTAATCAAATCTGTGGAAAACCTGCAACCCAGGAATATAAGATCCTGACTTGGTGTGAGACAGGATTTTTTGAGATTTATTGTGAAACCCAGTGTCTGCAGAAAAGGGACAGCTAGGTTCAGATGTTGGCTTAACAGGCCTGGGCTGCTGGCCAGAAACAGCAGGTCATCTAAATATGGGTAGACTTGAAGTCCTTTCAGTCTTAAGTATGCAATGGCTGGGGCTAGGTATTTTGTGAAGACCCTTGGAGCAGCAGACAGACCAAAGGGCAAGGACTTTTCTGTGAGGAGGGGCAAAAGACTCACCCTGTCATTCAGCTATGCATTGGTGTGTTGGTAAACAGGTAAGTTAGTTCAGCAGAGGTTAGAGATAGGTGTGAACATATGGGTTTATATCCTTGCTATCACCTCATTATCCTCCGACATCACATGTAGGGTGGAGAAATAGAAAAAGTAGTGTATTACACCTTACAGTGCAATGGAACCAGGGCTTGCACGCTGTTTCTTGTCACTTCTTCTACTTTTGGCTTTTCCCGGTTAGGAGTCGCCACAGCGGATCACCTGTCCGCTCATGACTGGCTATGGAGTTTTATGGTGTCGAGCTGCCAGCCCGGCAACCAACCTTGTACGGAAGGCACACATACACATGCCTAGAGCCAATTTAGAGTGTCCAATCCATCTACAGCATGTCTTTGGGATGTGGGAGGAAACTCTGACTCTTGCCACTAGTGAGAACAAAATGGTTCTTTCACAGTTTGTTGAAAAAGTATTAATTTAAGAGAAACTAAGTGAAGTGAGTTTCACTGTGACATCCATGCCCAACATTCCTGTGCATTCTGTGTTGTATTACTTTTAAAGAGTTCAATAAAAGCAATCAGATTTTTATAAGGTGTGGTAGTACCCTGCTTTACATTTTGCTGCATCAGGGTACATACCAGAACCCTGTAGGATTCATAAACAGACTTGTGCATAGTGGGGTAAGGACATATGCAATTATATACATGGGGGAATCCAAGTAGATATGCATATGGTATTACACAGTATGGCCCTCAATTCACAAATGTGTGCATCACAGACTATACTGTGGAGCAAGGGTAGGAATTTACAAGTATCCAATGACAATGCAATGCTGATGTGGAGCTCTGCTCCACATAATTCAGTACTACATCACCATCAGTAGCAATGACAGCATACATAAAGTTATTTTCTAAAGAGGTGCAATAGAATAATCTGGTGAATAGTACCATGTACACAAACGCACCACCTCAACCACAACTTTTATGTCACCCCCCCACCACAAACAAACACACATACACATACACTGGCACAGCTGAGTTCCCTTCAAGAGAGGGGTTGGTCAGCTTGATCCCTTCATTAGCATGTATGTAGAAGACAACACAGTATTAGCATTCAGACTACTGGACATTCCAACAACAGAATAAACACTGTTGTGCACATGCCATACTTGCAGGTTGAGCCTAAACAAACATAAAATTACAAGTTGGCACAGCTGAGCATGCTTCATGCATGTACAGTGTGTAGTGGTACACAATTCATGAATGAACTGCAACAGCTCGTTACTAGCTTGATCCGTGATTATGGAATACATTAATGACAACCTCATACAAAAAATATTATAAATAAACATGTTATGTAGCTGAGTACTATGTTTACGATTATGCTGGTACATCTACATTTGATGTGCTGAAGACTGTATACAACCTAGTACATTATTCATCAAGCTGCATTCATGAGAAATAATGTCCCAAGTTAATTCTTGCCATTAATAACAAGCCATAAGTATACAAGTTAAAGGTTCCCCAACATTATTATTAAGCTCCCCAACAGAAATGACCATCACAAGCATGTTCACAAAACAACACCAGTTCCAAAAGTAAACTGATATTCAAAACAGCAAAAAAGGTTACTAATATGTATGTAACAGCCAGTGTTCCTGATTGCTACTGGTTCTCAACCCCCCCCCAAATAAAAAAAAAACTGCATGCTTTCAGTAAACATTTACCTTTAGACTTAAGAATAAAATACACTGGCTAATCTTAAATAAATGAACTAAATACATTGTGCACTGTTACACTTAATGCATTAAAAGCACTACAACTGCTGGGGAGGCAATTACTTGTATAATTCTTCACAGTTTCAAATTTAATTTCTTTCTCTACTACTTAATTTCACTGGACTGCTGGACAAAATCCTTTTAAAGGTTAATCACATTATACTTCACAGATTTTCAATCAAATCACTGTTCAGACCTTTCATGATTACTTGTTTGCAACTGCAGGATGCTTATCTCCTGCCAAAAGCAGGTGTTAATGGAAAAAAAAAAAACAAGTTACTTTGCTTGCAACTGCAAGATGCTTACCTTCTGCCAAAAGCAGGTGCTAACAGAAGCAAAAAACAGCTATTTACTTTGTAAAAGCAAATACTACCGGTTTTTGTTTTCTTCATTTTCTCTTTTCTGTATTTTTACTTAAAAAAACATTGTCTATAACTTAAAGTAGAAACATTAGTTTAGACATACACCACTATAAAATTGGGATTTTTTAAATGTGACATACGATCAATACACACCTACAATCTCTTCACTAGTAGCCAAGGAATCACAACATTTAATGTAACTTCCTTCCTTCCAGCCTTTATCTTGTTACAGTGTAAAGCTTGGATACATTGCAACTATGAAAGCATACTGTCTCACTTTAAAAATAACAAGTACACAGCAGTCACTGATAAACCTCCCCGCCTTACATTTAAAACAGCTCCGGCTGCATACAATACAGAACTACAAAATAAAATGCAATTTATTTCATGAAACATTTCCATTGATAGCAAAAAAAGGTTTAAGTCACTTCTTCATTCAATTTAGTGCCCTTCTAAACATTATTGATATAAAAAGGGGGTTGCTTTAGAGTTAACTTTCAGTCTCATGCTTCTTGCATAACTACAGTTCCCACATTTAAAGTACATCTAGAGGGATTGATGCTTTTACATGTTTTCACTTATTCATTGATTTCACTTTGCTACTGGTCTTCTTCCTGATCATCTCAAACTCACAACACTGATATTTGATTTGAGCTCAAGGTACACCTGATTCTTCTAGTTAGCTCTCTGTCTTCTTTCCTGTCTCTCAAGCATCTTCTTTTGCAAAAAATGGAAACAAGTTTCACTAGCAAAATCTCTCAATGGGATTTCTTATTGTCAACAGACTAAAAATCAGGATCCTCTTTAGCTTAATAGCTCACGCTTTGTTGGTTATTCTTTTTCCTCTATGGCCTGTTCTGCATCCAAAAATGTATTTGATCCTCCAGGAAAACTATAAGAGAAGACAGTTGGATAATGCAGCCCAAATCTCAAACTTGCCACTCAACAACACTGATTGCCAGGAAATACTTCTCTTCTGCCTTCTATAGTGAATAATCTTACTTCAAACAGTCTGCTGCTCCTAACTTTTTAATACTTTTCCTTGTGACACAGATTTGTCAAGAGCGACTCTTTCTACTGGCATGACTGCATTTTTACTAACAAAGATCTTGGCCACTTTCTGATGGCCAGATTAGGAGCATTCACATAAAGTGCCCTATAAATTAACAACTCCTACTGAAGAACATCAGTTCAATTACTTATTTGTACTTTCATAAAATTAATGAAGCTTATTCCTTCCCAGTTTATCTGGTTTAGCAAAATTCTTTCCCTCTGTGAGCCCTGTCTTCTAACTACTATTTTTTGAAACAGTTCTTAAATATAACATATTAAAACAAACATACATGCTCACCCCCTTCTAAAGACACCCAATGCAACAGCCAGACATTAGAGTGTTAAGTTCTTAATGCCACTGCTTTAATAATATTCTCATCAACTTACTTCTAGGGGCCTAACAAGGTGGGAGGAAGTACAGCATATACTGACTCTGCTGCACATGTACAGGCTCCTAAATGTGTGTGTAAGCATTCCCAAAATAGTTGTACCTTTTGGAATGTTCAAACAAAGCTGAATTAGTATGGAACCTCACTCCAGAATGGAGTGTATTGGTACATGTACAAAGTAAGTAAAATATCACAGTAACAGTCAGTTCCATGGCATACAGGGGTAAAGCTGTGATTATGCATTCTAAGCTTGACTATTGGCTTCTGTAAGAACTGGCCATGGAGGACGGGCAAGCTAACAATAGCTGTTCACTCTTATCCTGAGTGCAGGGAGGCAATTTCAACCCAGAGAAGCTCAAAGCCAGTAAAGCACAAACTATGAATTCACACTATGTAACCAACAGGAAACTAGCACATGGAAGCATGCTTCACCATAGGAAGTACAAACTGCAGACTTGCAGGAGCTGCTGATGGGAATGGCAGTGTTCCCAGGGGTAGAGGGTAGGCAATACCCCCATGGCATGCTCACTCCTTACCACCAGACCCTCACTAGGAAATGGAGGGCAAATGATGGGTTTCTGGACAGGAATGAACATGCCATAGGACTGTTGCCTAGTACATAAATATCCAGCTCCCATTCTTCTAGACAAATTGGACCAAATGTGTGAATGTAGATGAACTACTGCATAAGGCCCTGGGGGCACCAAAAAAAAAAAGACAAATAATAATGCTCACCTCCATTTCTGAGAGCAAGTTAGAAATGCCAATCAAAGCACAGGGGGGAATCTATAAAATGAAAGACAGCCATGCAGGGTCTGATGATATTTTTGATTTGGCTTGGTAATGTGAAAGACTTTGACAGTCTCTTGATTACCTTGGAAATTAAATTCAGACATGCTTTGTTATTCTTCATGACAAAACTCAGAATTCTTAGGTTGTCTACCAGTTATGCAGGATGAATGCAGGTGTTATGTAACTAAACAGATCAAAGTATTTTTGGCTTACTATCAAAACCATAAGACATGTAACTACTAATGCTGCAGCTTTGGAAAAAAAACTGCAATTGCAAATGAAATACAGGGACTCAAACTCTACCATAATACAATTATAGTAGAAACTTCCCCTATACCATTTATATGCGAGTCTGTGCTCCCACACCTCTGCAACTTACATATTCTAAACTCTAGTATTCCCGTACCACTATACCTCAGAGTAGGGGAAATACTCCAAGGTTCTGTAACACACATATATAATTCACTGTGTTTACATTTGTAAGTAACATATACATAAATTCCAAGTATTTACACTTGAGTGTGTTGCTCCTTCTAGGACTGCAATTATGGTTCTTGGAATCTGAAAAGAAAATGGAACTTAATGTGCTTACTACAATGCTGGATTTTCACTTATCACTTACCATAATCCTGCCATTATAACTGTCTTATCTGTACTCAGTTTCATTCTATGCACCTTCAGTTTTGCATTCCACTCCCCTATCCCTTGCTGAAGTTCTTGATCAGAGTCTGCATAGAGTAACTTTATTGTTTTGTCCCCACTGACCTGCTTGCTAATATACGTCATCACCAGTATGAACAGCAGTGGGGCTCAGAGCTGAATCCTGATGCACACCCACTCTCACTGGGAACCCCTCTGTAAGGCTGAAAACTGTTCCTTCTTGAGTCATTGGGTCCTTGTACACAGTTTGCACTAATTCTATCAATGTTTCTAGGACTTTGAACCACCACAGTACTGCCTATGCTTGCTAATATACGTCATCACCAGTATGAACAGCAGTGGGGCTCAGAGCTGAATCCTGATGCACACCCACTCTCACTGGGAACCTCTCTGTGAGGCTGAAAACTGTTCCTTCTTGAGTCATTGGGTCCTTGTACACAGTTTGCACTAATTCTATCAATGTTTCTAGGACTTTGAACCACCACAGTACTGCCTAAATCAGCTTTCTTGGGACACTGTTATATGTTTCCTCCAAGTCTAGGAATGCCCAGTTGGACTCTTTCCTCATCTCTAACTTATTCTCAACTATCTGTCTCACTGTAAACATCAGGTCAGTTGTGCTGCATCCTGATCTGAATCCAAACTGCTCATCTCTTGTCTTACTTTCTACTGCTCTGCTTATTCATTTATCAATCACCCTCTCCAGAACTTTCATGCAATGTGACGGGAGTTTGATACCTCAGTACTGCCCACAGTTGTGAATGTCCATTTTTTTTATTGAACACTGGCATTAGTATGCTTACTCACCAGCCATTTGGGATACACCTTTCTCTCCACGCTGTTATGGATACCTTCAGGAGCCATTTCTCTTGTCACACCCAGCATCTTTATCGTACCTGCCATGACCTTACAAGAGCCTGCTGCTTTCTCTGACTTAATTTTCCTTAGTGCTGTTCTTACTTCTTCTATGATGAGCTCCTCCTCTTCTCTCCTTGTAGGCTGTGGCTGGGGTGATACCAAAGCACTGGGAACCAAAAATGTATTGGCCAAAATGGGCTTGAGGATGACTGTAGTCTTGCACAGGGATGCATAATGCACAATCTTTGTCATCAGTGATAATGGAAGAAAAGTATAATAAATGAGTCCAGGAGACCACTGACAGACCAACGCATCCATCAATTTCTGTCCTTGTGGAGGAATCAGGGCAAAATAGCTGAAGTACTTGTTGCTGTTCGGGGATACAAACAGGCCACAGCAAGGCTAACCCCAGCAACAAAAAGTACTTTGTGCTATTAATGGGTTGAGAGACCACTTCTGAGGCAGCAAAACACACCAGTTGAGCACATCACTCAGACAGCTGGTTCATCCTGGGATGTGCATTACCACCAAATAGTGCTATGAAGACACTGCCCACTGACACGCCGTCATGGCATCTCAGCTCAGGGAGGAGTAGCCTGCTCCTTCATGCTTGGTGATATACCATACCTCGGACATAATATTTGTATATAGAGTGATCACATCCTGGGAAGGAACACTGAAGAGCCTGCAACGTGAAGAGGAGGACTGCCCTCATCTCCAAGACATTGATATGAAGGTCGGCCTCTTAGTGGATTCACACCCCTTGAACTCTTCTCACCTCAAAATGCCCTCTTTATCCTAGAAAGGAGGTGGCCATTGTGACCACAGCCATCAGAATGGGAAGAATGAATGGTTTCCCTGCCATAAGGCTGGGAGACAAATGGAGGACAGGTGAATGGGTTTCTTTATTGCATGTACTGAATGGGACCATTGCATGCTCATGGTCCATGGTATCATCCTCACACAAACCTTGCAGGGAATAACAGTTGGATTGAGGTTGCCTTTAATCCCAGAACTATCAGAATTAGAAATGCAAGTAGAATAGATTTGAAGAAATGTTTAGAGAGTGTAGCTCCATGTGTGAAAAGTCTCTCCTCTGGAAGTTGATAATCCTTAATCATGTGTCCAGATGGCATCCTATAAATATTAGAATTATAGATGGTTCAACGTGTGATTTTTCTAATCAAATGGTAGTGCTTGAAAATGGTAGAGACTATTTCCCACCTGGAAGCAGAGATACTTTCTAGAGCTTTATATGTGGAAACATGGATCCTGAGGGTCAAGAGGGCACATCCAGTGCCCAATAGTTTGCAGAATTGCCATCTGAAACTGTGTCTTTTTTTACATAGTTATTTAGGCTGCTTACATCTAGGATGGGCCTGAGATCCACTAACCTTTTGGGAGCCAAAAATAATCTGGAATGGACTCAAGACCCTCTGAAGTCAGAGAGGTCCTCTTGGATGACTCTTTTTTGAAGGAGATAAATAATCTCCTTCACTACTTCCTTTTTCTGGTAGTGAAGAAAGTTTTGGGCGTTCCATGAGTCTAGAAGGAGAAACTCATCCAAAGCTCCAGGAGACTGTGTGCCTGTTGGAGGGAAGACTCAAGGCTCCAAGATCTGTTCTGTCCTTGGAATGTATGATGAGGGCTAAAGGCTGCAGATGTATGAAGCTAAAGGAGGAAGCAGACGCTTGCCTGGTTTGAATGAAAATGTTGAAATGCGATGTGGAATCTGTCAGCTGCCTCAGTATCATCTCTATTCCAGATTACAAAGATGTTGACCACCCAGAGCAAGAAGTCACCAAGGCTAACAGTCCAGATGGCTCTGACATTGAGACTGGCACCAAAACCTTGAAGAGAGAATCCTGACACCAAAAAAATCGTCAAACACTTCAGCGCCAAAGATTAAAGCAATAACTCACAGTGAAGTGGCTGATGGTTAGGCATATTCAACACCAACGGAAGTGAGATCAAGTGTGACAGATGCTGAGAAATTGGCACCAAGGGATCCTATCCTGCCAGAGCTGAAGGAAAGTCAACTGCTCTGACATCCCTGGCACCAGGACCTATGCTGGAATGGCGCTACTTATGTTAAAGTCCAAGGGACAATCCAATTCCACAATGGAAAAAGCAGGGCATGAGATGACATCCACATCAACCTAAGCATAAGGGAAGAGGTGGAGGGATGATGAGTTTGAAGAAATGTTTCGAGTTTTCACTCAGAACAGTGACTAGCAGCAGTCCTCCTGGAAAACATTTTGGGACAACAACAGTCTCAGCATGATAAGGACGCAGCACCAGGGAAGTATGCAGCTTCAAAGTTGTGAAAACTAGGACCTCCTGCGTCATCTCAGACCTCAGGATTTTGGAAGAAGGAGAAGGAAATGGCTTCTTCAAGAATCAGTTTGCTTTTAAACTCTTGAATGGAACGAGGGCCAAAGGTTTTACAAATGTCATATGTGGTGTCCAACTGTTCCAGCTCCATGCATCTCACACAATTTGTGGACATCCTGGGGTGGAAATTTCACAGTGGGCACACCTACTGAAATCAGTTTTTTTATCCATGGCTACAAAAGTACAAAAACAGGAACAGGAATTATACAATAAACACAGGAAACAGCAATTATCACAGAACTCTGAAAACAGTCAGCAATTTTCATCTAGGTCCTAATCACCTAGCTATGAGTGAGGGAACAAGAAAGAAAGATTTTTTAACTACACCATTGAGAGAAAAATATAAATAAATGAAAAGAAACCGACAGGAAGAAAAACATATCCACAAATACCAAGTAAATAAAGATTACTTTGTTGAGCATTTGGACAGCATGTCTGATCACTTGGTTTCAAACAAGGAAAATAACTTTCTTGGGTGGCGTAAGCCAGGGAACCTTGTTGGCTAGGCTTACGTAGACCCTTGGACCAATAGCCTAGTACCTACCTATGAGCCTATGAAAAAGATGAACGGGTTCCAAAGGAAGACAGGTGCATCATGGGAACAGGGAAGGAGCCTGAGTGTTTTGGAGTAGCTGCAGTTGCCAGGTCAAATCCAGCTGACAGTGAAATCCCATCAGTCAAAGTGGACAGAGAGGATAATGTATCATCCTAGCATTTTCATTACTCTTGCTTAAAACACAGGATCATAAAGAACAATCTGAAAAACTGAGGACTAAACAAATAAACAATGCCACTTAAATGCACATTTAATGCTGTATCTTGAGCAGTTTTCCAATTTTCTAATCCCAGCATTCAGTATTGCTGTTAATTCACAGTTCCTTATGAACATAACAGATTTCAGAGATGTTAGCCAAAATATTTGGCATCTGCAATTAATGACCATTTCAACCGCAAACAACTGAAGTGAGATGCATGACATTGGTAATTAATTACTTTATAAAGAATACATTTTAGAAATTACAAAATAAAGTCATAAGCTACTTAGACAATGCTAAGCAGATACTTTGACCTGGCCAGACGATTACCTAAATCTTTGAGCTCTAAGCTATTCAAAACACTAATAAGTTACTCTAATTCCTATTTTAATGTTGTTTGTATTTATAATGTGTTGCTTTCGTTATACCCCAACACCAAAATCACAATATAAACAAGATAAAGGTGATTCAAAAGAGAAAAATAAATAAAATGTAAATTACCACCAGTATGTCTTCAGTTGTGCTAGTTATTTGATGAACTACTCGAAACATCTGAAAACATCTACAATAAAATAAAAAAAATGAACACAAATATGCAAGAGACATTAATACTCCAACAAAACTGTCATTATTGCAAATTAATTTATAATAAAAAATATGAATGATACTGGGGCATTTATATTAAAGACATTATTTGATCTGACGTACTAGTATCTGCTATGACGACACAAAGAACAATATAAAAAAGGACAGGATAATGACCACGAAGTGATGACCAGTACTGACAAAACTTCTGAAAATAAAGCAGCATTGTGTTCAGTCTGGTGCACTAGTGATTTGTTCTGTTTCAATGGAACCTGCAAAAAACTATGCCCACTGTTGTGGGCCGATACCAAGTATTAGTAAGTATTTATCTCTGCTGAATGCTGACTTGCAGTATGGGAAGGTAGAGAAAAGGGGAAAGAGAGACAGAGAGTAAATTATTAGCAGCATACAGTACACAAGACTATAGTAATTAACTGAGTTCTATTCATTTTTATGCATGTGGTCTGTATGATTTCTGAAGATCAGAGATCAAACCAACTGCTCCAGTTTTGTTTGTTTGTTGTCTTGGTCAGTTTGTAAGAATGCACATGTCTTCCACTTCAAAGACAAAAACAAATAAATATTAAAATAAAGTAATTTAAGTTTATATTAAATAGTGTTAAATACAAAGTACAAATCATACAGACATGAAAAGACAGGCTTGCCCGAGTGAAGTTCTGTATTTGCATCCAAAGTTAGCACAATGAAGACATCTCCTCCAACTACATAAAAAATGTATCCCACAACACAACTGCCACCATTTAATATGCAAGACAAGCTATGCTAGGTTGAGCAATGCAACATACAAATCAGTTGTGGCCTTAGCAATTGTGGGGCCCAATCTCGACCAGAGGGTGGGGGTCTACAGATGGCCCCCCACTCATCACTCCAACTTCTCCTTCATGTTCTGGTTTCCTGCACTTAAGGCTATTTCAGATAAGATATCAGGAATACATGCTATTACTTCATATTACAAATAAAATGTTTATTTATTAGCTTATATTTTGTTATAAGACATGTTACAATAGAAGAAATTATCGAATTCTTGGATTATCCCCAGACTTAAACGGCTCCTGCAGCTCCTCTCCAAGGGTCTGTTTAACTCACTCAGCCACACTGTCTGATGGGTCATCAATGCCCTGTATTTTCATGGTGGTTCATCAGGTGGGTGCACCCTGACTAATAAGTAAACATACCTCCAGACTTCTGCAGTGCTGCATGGGCCTTCTGAATCTGAGTAGGAGATGGCCGCACACTTCTCCCTTGTCTGTTTTCCACGTCTCAACACACGCACATGACTGCTGTGCCCTGGCCCTGCAATCAAGGAGCCTCAATCCTTATCACTAACACCAGGGAGGGCATCTCATATAAGAGGAAAGGATAACAAATACACACAGTAAAATACAATTTCCCTTAAGTGCACACAAAGATCACAGTGAAGTGATCAGTGTGATCGAGATCACAGTGAAGAGATGTCTTCATTACGCTAACTTTGGATGCAAATACAGCTCACATGGCTTAGTGGTTAAGTGCTGTGACTATAGTCTAGAGGGTCCTGGGTTCACGTCCTGCAAGGGCTGTTTATTTTGGGTTGGGAAGGTGGCCTAATGGTTAAGGTGTTTGCCTTACAAACACAAGGAGCAGGGTAGGAGTATCACAAGGGATAATTGGCTAGGCTTAAAATGGCTCGCAAGGGCAGTTAGCCTAGTACTAATCTATGAACCTATGAACAGTCAGTCTGGGTCTGGTTGCTCCCTTGCTCTCCAGGTTCCCAATAAGACTCCCCACTGGCACAGCTATAGGGTCCAGATCTCAGCCTAGCTGGCAAGCTAACCTCCAATACTCTGTCCCACCAGTGCTTCGTGTCCCTGTCCAGGTAGCTGACACACCACACACACTTTGAGATAAGGATTTATACAACTTCACAGACACTCCTGAGAAAGGCTGACAGATTCTCCAGCTGTGCCGCTTTACCCAGACTATATGATAGTAATTTCTGCCACCACCAGCTAATAGTTATCAGCTACCCAAAGGCTCTTAAAAGGGTGTCCAATTATTACTGTGCAATATTATTATCCAATTGGTAATGTGACTATTCAGTCTAAGGCTTATTAGAGTGGCTTATTACAATAATCTATAAATATGCAATATACTCTAGAGCTTACCTTGTCTCTACACAAACCAGCCACAGGTAAAGGTTTTAAAAATATTTAATAATAAATAATTAAAAACACAAGACACTACTACTACACCACAGAGATATTTAAGAGTTCAGAGATCACACATAAACTTAAAATAATACAGTAGGACAGGTCTGATGTCAAAGAAAAACACAATCTAACTTTCTAATCTTTAGCTATTCTTATGAGAAATCACAGTGCTATAATCCTACTTACATACATAAAGAGCATAAGCAGTGCTGGGGTTGATGGTCCAAGACAAAATGCTTTCAGTCTCTCTCTCAACAATAGTTTTTTAAAACTCACTAACAAACAGCTACGCTATGGCCCTCTCAAACTACATATTTTGACACTTCAGTTTTCCCAGTATTCACATTACATCATTTTGACACTTAGTCTGGAGTTCCCAGGCCACAAACTGCATTATTTGGCAATCTAACACCTGCTCAGGAAACTACAACAATAAAAGACATTTCACATGTATACTCTACAATTATTCCTTAAGTTAAGACAATAGAAAGAATGTGTTTAGCCAGATGCTTCGGCACCACTTTTTTAGATAACTGTAACTTCAAAGAACATTTGAAATGCTTGGCTTGGTTTTCCTTACAGCAGATGGCAAATTTGCAACAATCTTGAAGTTCACATTTTACAGTGTTTTCTTTCATTTAAGAACACAAGCCTGTATTTTACATTTATTTATACAAATGGTAGAATTATGTATTAAATTCTATTTGACTAGGCTGGCAGCCTTCGCCCATCTTTCCCTAGTCTTCACAACAAGTCTTAGTAAACTGAAGTTATGTGACATCATAGCATCTATTTTTTTTTTGTACGTTTGTTTATACTTACTAGTGTTTGTATAATGCAAAAAAACTGTCCATGTTTACTAAGACTGATTATTCCACAGCTATTTCTTCTGTTTATACTTATCAGAAAATAATCATAAACCCATGTCAGAAAAAAAAATCAAAAGAAAATATAAAATATAGCGCATATCAGTCTTCAAAATTAAGTCAAGTCTTATTATCTTCTGAGACAGTAAGTCAAGTGGTGCGCAAAAACAGGTGGTTAATTTGACCAGTTTTGGGTTGAAAATAATGTACAGCACTCAGCAGCAGCAACTGACTACTAGGGAAATATGAACAGCTAACACAATGAGCCATACAAGGGCTATGAAGCTCAGCTGAACACAATGAGCCATACAAGGCCTATGAAGCTCAGATGAACACAATAAGCCATATAAGGGCTATGAAGCTGCATTTACTATTAATACTGGACTAGCCATGGGTGCAGTGCATGATGAAAAATGTCATCTCCACTATCAAGGCTTGTAACTACTACTGGAGCAAGACTACCAGTACAAAAATCTTTGAACTTTGCTATAGTGTCTCTCAAGCTACTCTCTGGGACACATAAGGAATAACAATTCTGTCACAGCCTACTGCAGGGCCCTATAAGGCCAAATAGTTCTAACTGGCCTTAGGCTGCCTCTGATCCAAACAACTCATTACGAAGTGCTGTGTCTTACACAGAGTTTTATACAGAGTGCTAAGGTATATGCATTTCTTTTAGCCACCCCATGAATGACAGCACATTGAAGCTTTAAGTTACCAGATGTTTGAATGCTGCATTTTGTCTGTGCACCAGTAGTGCATTTTCCTTCTCACAAATAAATATCAGAGTGCATGGTTCTGTAAATGAAAAATGTATCTCAAACATCTATATCCATTAAAAACGGGACAAATATTTGCTATCACTTCACATAAACTGTCTTTTTTTTCTACTGATCACTAAAACATTTACCAGCCAAATGGTAAGAGCAAATACAACATTATAGCTTTGGATGTTCATATAGTTAATCATTTGATAACTAGTTAAGCGGACTGACCCTTTACAGTCACGACCCATACAGTAAAGGCAAGGACAAAGGCTATATGCAAAAAAGAATTTAAAGTATATATGCAAACAGAACGTCTTTAGCTGACTCAGATAAATAAAGTCCTAAGACTCAGGCAACCCAGGTTCAATTAGCAGCTCAGGGACCTGCTGGAGCCAGCACTTGCGGGGGTAAAGAACAGGCTGATGCTTGCCATGAACCCTTACAGGAGGAACTTGGGTGCAAATGCAAGCCAGGTGTGCGCATGTGGCTCAACAAGCCACTGTTTTGAGGTAGCCTTCATAATGAATACAACTAAGCATGCACTTACATGGCAGAGGTATATCTGTCCAGCTGTGATGCAGATCACATACATCCCCCTTCCAAGGGTGCAGGGTTAGTACCATAACAATAAAACCCCTGATGGATGACTGTATAGCAGTTCCTGTGGCCAGATCTAGCAGTACATGAAGGCTGATGGTCAGAAGGCAACAAGACAGAGAAAAAGGATACAGAAAAAAAGGAACCCACATGGGTACACAGAACATTAAGCCACACTAACTATAGTATCAGAACAAACTCCAGACCCTGGAACTTAGAAGCAACAACACTATTAACTACGGTAAAAAAAGATTTACACCAAACATGAATTTGACAGCTAAGAGCATCAAATGTGTATTCATGAGGTCTGCAGAGGAGATTCTAGAGAAAAGGCTATGATTTTGAATGTGGAAGTGATACAAAATACTGGGGCGATTCATGAACCAAGGTTGCACAAGATAGTGTTTTGCAAACCAGGTGCAGAAATGTTGAAGTTCAGTAATGTTCTGAAAAATGTCTTACTTTACTGAATGCAGATTTATTCTTCTAGTAGTCAGTAACAATTTGGGACTACAGTTTCAAAATACATTTATCACGGGTCTACATCATGAACTCTGAAGATCACAGTACATTGTATCTTAAAAGATAATTTAACAATTTTTACACAAATGGAAATTTCTCTGTCGAAAATTACATTACAGGATAGAAATGTGAAAAGACCAAGGTGATGACCCACTAGTGGCATTTTTGCTAATTTGCTGTAAAGTCCTAATTTCAACAAAATTTGTTAATTTGTAAAAAGTTTTAATTCCAAGAACTTTTTTGCAAAATGAAATGCAAACTCATAATGCTGTCAGTAATATTGTTGGAGAGGTTTTCAAAATACTCATCTTAGGGTTCTACATCATAAAGTATCTGACATCCTATAAATGGATTTTCCACATCTGGTGTAAAAATGCTGAACTTGGTTATGACAGAATAATCACCAAACTAAACTTTTAGAATGTCCATCTTATCAGTCTGTTTCATGAAGTCTTAAGTCTCATTAAGCAATTCTGTCTTAAAAGATTTCATTGTTGCTATATGTAATGGCATTTCCTGTCAGAAATTTTCGTTTAAATCACAAATGTGCAGGTATAGTGTTCAAAACATGAGGACTCACAGATGACAGTAAATCTGATGTAAAAATGTTGAACTTTACTCACACTACAAGAAAATGCTTAAAAATTAAACAGTCATAACTTAGCAGTTAGTAATGTTAAGCTTAGGTCCCTACAGGATCTGTCTGCAAGGTCCACTAGATGGCATTGTGCAAATCTAGTGTAAAATTGTGAAGTTTATTAAATTATGAGGAGATGTTTACTAAATTTAACAAAAGAAATGTTTGCAAAATGAAAGAAAGACTCATTAATTTGAAAGTTAATAATATTTTGAGCCAACACTGTCAGAATATTTCTTAGTGTGAACACCCTCAAGTCTAAAGAATCAGTACACAATTCCACTTAAAATGTGATTTTATGCGTGCTATGTAACTAGCACTTTCCAACTAATCTGAACAATGATAGTAAACTTTTTGATGTGGGGTAGAATAAATGGCACATTTAGGGTGATATTTCATACTATTAAGAAATAATGATGCATACAGTGACTTATTCAAAGCTGCACAAGAAATAATAGGAAGAAAAACTCACAAATTTGTCAGCAAAGTCAGCTGCCAAGAGGTGAGCATCTTCAGCTACCTGAGCTGGTGCATTATGAATGCTGAAAGGGTAGTAGCTGAGGATTGTTAAATGTAATGAGTGGAAGGGCAGTTTGTCTGTCTTTCCCTTTTTATTAATTCAGGGTAGTCTGGAACTGCAGCCGCAGCCAGCTTAGCAGCATCTACTGCTCAGCTATCCTGAATATAAACCGTTGGCAGGGAAAGGGCATCTTACTATTGTATGACTGAGGACTGAAAAGTACTGGGGGAGGGTGGTAAACGGCAGTGAGAGGAAAGGGAAGATTTTCTGTGCCTGATTTATTTATGTGAGAAATGTACTAAATGTGTTAATGCATCTTAACCCATTGGCTACCCTGAAAATGCATTCATGCTAATCTTTTAGTTAAAAACTCTAGCTATGCAGTGAAGTACACTGGGTTGGCTTTGGCAGCATAAAGTGTACTGGGTGGCAGAAAAGATTTTTCAATTGTTTTGAAACTGCAGGACATTCTCACTAGCAGTAATTATGACCAATGGCATGATGTGCAGCAATTCTATCAAAGGACTAGTACATATCTCAGTCAGAAAGCCAGCTTGTCCTTCGAATGTTTGACTAATTGCAACACCCAAAATGCACAAATGATAAGTGGATATGCTGCACATCAGTCAGGACAGCCAAGCCCTAAAGTAACTCACAGATGGAGAATTGTATGTTTAGGGAAGGGCTTACAAGAGCCTTAATATTGACAGATACTCTGCAGGAAAACTTCCTTCTGGAAGACTCCTAGAAGTCAACTCAAAGGTGCGCAAGACAGCCAGCACCATGAGAGGAAGTGACTATTGCTTCCCATTTATCTAGTCGCTCTTACTCTGAATTCTATTTTACCTGAAAGGGAGACCCATCTCGACAACCTCATCAAAAAAGGCTTTGGGCAGGGATAAGGATGTTGAACAGCAGTGAAGAATCTTTCCCAACATGTTTGGGAGATCACCAGCATGCCTATATAATATGTGCATTTATGTTCAAGCTCATCCATGTGAGCATGTAGGAGGGGAGGTGTGGTATGGGCTATTGTAAGGATGACCACATAGCAATAAAAAATAAAAAAGATAGCTGGGTGCACAAGACTCAAGATAAAAAAGTGCCCAGTCCTGGTAGGTACACTAGTGCCTAGGACTGGAAAAAATGACAGTGTAGAATCCTCAAGACTTGGAAACATTCCAACAGTGGGGCTAGACCAGGCTCAGAGGGAGGATGCCCCCCCCCCCCCCCATTGTAGAAGGAAATAGTAGTCCACAAAAATCACAAAACCTGAAAGGCCAAAAAAGAACCATAAAGATGACAGTGGACAATTGAGCATAAGAAAGAAATTATGCATTGTTACTATTAAACAAGAAACCCAGAATTTCCAGACAGAAGATATACAAAGGATGTCCAGACAGTTCCAATAGTAATAGCAGCAATGGGAGTTATAAAAAAGAATTTGCAATCATACTTAAATATGTTACTGATGCATGCAACTCCATATGAATTGCAGAAGGAGTCAATACTGGGCACATTGCAAGTGCTGACTTCTGGCTAAAATCAAAGATTAAAATACTAATTTCATGAACTTTAATCATTCTTTGACTTAGGAATAGGGTCCATTCCATACAGTTGCTTAGCAATGATCAAAAGAGATGGAACTGTCAACATAGGTACCAAGACCCCCAACTACATTTTTGTTTTGTAATGGGGTATTACCTATACTACATGATGATAGTAACAGTTGTTTAACAAATGCAATGGTACTGTACTTTTTTGTATTTAATTTCAGCAAACAGGTATTTACTAGGATAAATTCTTGCTGAAGGGTACAGGTATTAGAGGGGGTCTTGATCACAATATACAGTTTTCTGTTACCTGCAAACTTAGTTAACCAGAGATCCTGGTTCCTGGTCTGGAGGTCAGACAAGTAAGTGTGGAAAAGGAGGGGTCCCAACACACAAAAAGCCTTGGGGAACTCAACTGTTAAACTCCATGCTCTCAGGTGAAGCACATGACACACAGAATACATGGGTTCTATCTTTAGCCAGTTTGCTATCCATCTTACCATGTAGGGATCAATTTTTTGATCATGCATGGGATACAGTGTCAAACAATGCCTTGACCAGATCAAGATACTGTGTGAACAGCAGGACCACCAACTATAGCCTGAGTGACCCTCTTGAAGACATTAGCTAAATTTAAGAGTCAGGATCTCCCTTTGATAAAGCCAAACTGTTGAGGGTCAAATCTACTAAGTTTTTTGATATCATAACTGATAAGGTCAGTTATAATATGTTTACAGCTTGGTAGATCAGACTTATCAAGATGATGGGTCTAGAATTACCAGGGTCTGTTGTAGGACCATCGCCAATGCACTGCACCATGATTTGGTACGGATTTTGTAGCTAAGCTTAGGTTTAACAGTTTGCAGAGAGGTCTAGTGAGAGAACATCTAAGTACATTGTTAGGTCTAAATGAAAAAGTATTTTTGGTCTTTTATAGCACCTTATGTGGGTCATCTACAGACCCTGGAAAATACAGACCCATAAGTCTCACTAATCTCATATGTAAAATCATAGAAAAGCTCAATAATGACAAAGGACACCTCCAGACAATGGACCCAACCCAATTTGATTTCATCAAGGGCAGGTCATGCTTACTCAACCTGGTGGACTTTGGACTTCTTTGAGAAGGTCACCAAAGGAATGGACGAGTGCAAAATGGTTCACACTGCCAACCTTGACCTGGCCAAGGCATTTGACAAACTCAAGAGGTTAGGTATAAGCCCTTATCTCACCCAGTGGCTAGGTGGCTGGCTCACAGGCAACACCCAGGAAGTTAGAATTGGGGAATCCACCTCTACAAATAGGCCATTCACAAGCAGAGTCCCTCAGGATTCAGTCCTGGGACTACTCCTTTTTGACATTTACTTCTCTAAAGTCAAGGCCAATGTCAATGGCCTCTGGCTGATTAAATTTGCAGATGATTGCAAATTAGGAGCGGTCAACAAATCCCCCAACTACACATATGTTCTCCAGGAAGGACTGACACAGACAAATAACTGGTGTCAGAGCCATGGACTAAAACTAAATGCCAAGAAATGCATAATAGTATCCTTCAGGAAGTCCTCCACCCCTGGTAACTATCGTATTGACAACACACCATTAAGAGTTGACTCAGAGATTTGGGAGACACACACAGACAGAAATATAGCCTTTGACCATCATGTGTCTACAGTAGTGAGGAAACAATTCTATGTCATGCAACTTATAAACAAAGGTATGACATCTACGTCCAAGTATGTTATTGTTCCACTGTATTCGGCATTTATCAGACTTATCATGGAGTACAATGCTCCCTTTGCTATGTATCTAACCAGGCATATCCAGCAATTGGAATGTCCAGAGGTTCCTCAATAAAAGAATACAGGGTATAAGTAACATGTCCTATGCAGACAGCTTCAAGGTCCTATCCTTGTATTCTGTTTCTTACAGGCTGCTGAGGGGAGATCTATGCCTGGCATACAAGACATTGTCAGACCCCACCCTGATGGATCTCCTGCATATCCACAAAACAAACAGCACCAGAATTACCCATTCTAAGGACTTAAACCTCGCCTATGATTTGAATAAGATCTGCTGGAGAGACAGGCATGTATCGCAGAGACTACCATATCTCTGGGATAGGCTCTCCCATCCGTGAGATGCACAGTTCCTCCTTAACCCAATTCAAGTGTAAATTGGACAACTGCATGGGGAACAGGAAATTAATCCCTGGACTGACACCTATGCCTGTAAATGGTTCCTCTCCCAGACCCATGCCTGTAAATATTTCATATCCCAAGCTCCTGCCTACACTTATCAAGGGTACCAGAACTTGTCAGAGATTTGGGATGCATGGCTCGGCTTAAAAAAGCCCTCGTGGTTGATAGCCTAGTAAACACCTATGAACCTTCAGAACAAGGTCTTTGGTTATATATGGAGTTTGGATATATTTTTCAGGGGTAAAAGTTGCACTGAATTTGTTACCAAGTACATTGACAATATCTACTAGGTGGAAGTGGATGATGCAATTTAGAATAAGTTCTGAGCAATGTTGGGTATGTTCCTTTATTTCCTTATATACCTAAAGAAGAATTTCTAACTATCTTTAGCTTCCGTTGCTAACTTCAGTTCATGGATTGCTTTGCTAATCTTAATAGTACTTGCTTTATTCTCTAACAATATTTTTCAATATTATCCTTGTCAGGCAGAGTTCTGAATCTGCTGGATAATCTGAGTTGTTTTTTTTTTTTCTTCTCTTATTGAAAAGCTTATGTTGGTAGACCACCAGGGTAGGTTGTTTTTGAATTTCACATTATATTTTGCTCTTTTCGAGACTAATAACTCTATGCATTTATCTATGTGAGTATAGAACTACTCTGCGTAAGTTACAGCTATGTCAACATCAGAGATGGTACTGACATAGGCAACTTTTAAGATCTTATTATAGAATTGCATGAATTTTGCCCATTTGAAGTCATGAAATTCAGATATCTAACTTTCAGATACTTTAGAGATTTTGAAAGTGAATGCCACAAGTTTAGGGTCAGACTTAACTTGGAAAGAAAAGACCAAGGGAACAGTACACATAGATGCTATATTTGTGAGGACCAGTTCTACAATATTCTGTCCTCTAGTGGGTTTATTAACCATCAGGTCAAGAGAGTTTTTTTTTTTTTTTTTTTTATTTTTAAGTCCAAGAACGTCTGGGCACACCCAATGCTAGAGTTATAGGCTTACCAATTATATGACACATAGCTGAAGTCTCCTAAAACAATAGAATTCTTGTTAACTGGATGTGCTTTCAATACTTTTAGGAATCTTACATAATCAGAGAACAAGCAGTACATCCTGTAGCAGGTTAACAGTGGGTAGCTGGCCTTCTTTAGGGTGTTCTGGAGTTCTCTGAAATCAGTTCGTGCATCTCTGGAAATCTGCATGGATGTGATATGATCCTTAACCAATACTGAGATACCACCACAGCTGACTTCAAGCCTAAAGGCATAATAGGTTTTGGAGAAGGAGTGAGGATTAAGGGAAGGCAGGAACTGATCAATTTATGTAATGTTGGACTGATGCTAACTATACAAAATAATATATTTGATGTATAATGTTTGCAATTGGGAATATGTTAATATGTTTTTTTTTTCTTTTATATAACTGTACGTTTATCCATGTCTTAAATGATAATTCAGTAAAGGTGTATATATAACAAGAAACCTATCAGACAGGACAGAGTCCAATATATTAACTGGTCTGCATTAAAAATTCTACCCTTGGATGATGCAGTAAATCACTTTAATAAAATATGTCTTGATACCCTCAATACTGTCACTTCCCTTCACTCAAAGAGAAGCAAATCCAATCATGCTTAGTGGCATTCAAAACTATGCAAACTAACAACTGAGAGGGACAAAACATGGAAGGTATAGCTAAAAAACAAAACCAATGCTCAACTACAACACTTCAGCCAACTCCGTAGTCAGGTCAAAAAAACAAGTAGCTACAGATAAAAAGGCTTCCATACTCATCTACAAACCTATCATAAAAATAAAAAAAAAACTACCAATTCACACACTACTTAGTTCTAGAAACAAAAACGACCCCATTCCATGTCCTGATAATTCTCCACATCAAGCTGATAGTATAGTCAATGCTTATTTATTGATAGTATAGCCAACCTAAATTCAAATGTTTTCTTTAAATCCTCTTCCTCCTTCCCTCTGAACTGATTAAAATGTTGTTCCTACTATACTTCCTTCTCAAAGCACTACTACTCATTCTCAGCTGTCATCTCCTTTACCTGATTCCACCCAAGCTAACTCCACAAATTGCTCAAATTTGACACTACAACCTGTTTCAACCAACCTCATAAAGAAATTACTACAAAAGCTCAAACACAGCTCTACCTCTGTTGATAACCTTCCATCTGAATATTTAAAACTTGCTGCAGAGGCCATAGCTTATCCCATAAGTCATAAAATCATATGCCCCATCACTCTGGAAAATCTCATTCATCATTCCTCTCCAAAAAGGAGGAAACTCCACTGCAGTATCTAACTATCATTCCATTGCTATTCTGCCCCCCCCCCAAAAAAAAAAAAACTATTGGTAAAATGTGTCCATAAGCAATTTCTTACAAATCTCCAAAATCAACAGTTCACCTCAACTCAATATGACTTAGGCCAGCCCACATTAAACTGCCTAACTCTCTTTTTTGGATATTGTCAATAAGACTAGAGATTCTGGCAAACTAGTCTCATCACTATCTCCAGACCTGTCCATAGGTTCATAGATAGGTACTAGGCTATCGGCCCAAGCGCCTAAATAAGCGTAGCCAACAAAGTTCCCTGGCTTATGCCACCCAAGAAAGTTATTTTGAAGTGCCCCTGTTGAGCAGAGCCACAGAAGTGATCCCCAGGGTGGATTTCCCATTTCCCATCCACTTATCAAGATTTTTCTTGAAAAGTGCTAATGAGAAACTTTGCTTGACATAGATGGGTAGCTTGTTCCAGAGTATGGGAAGTCTCTGGGACATGAATCTATCCCTCCAGCATGTCCTGTTTATTGTGGTGACAAGGTTTAGGTCCCTAGAGCATGTAGCTCGGAGGGATTGGGATTTCTTTAGGTGTAGCATGTCCAACAGCTCTGGGTTTGACAGCTTTATATGTTAGGCAGAGATCACCTCGGAGTAGGCGATATGCTACGGAGTAAAGCTGGAGTTTTTTGAGACGGTCACTGTAGGGTATCTATTTGAGGCCAGTAATCCTCTTTGTGAGGAACTTCTGTAGCCTTTCCAGCTGCTGAGGATATCTTGTGAGGTACATTCCAAAGGGGGCGTTGTACTCTATAATGGTTCTAATGAGTGTCGAGTAGAGGGGAACACTGACCTCTTTTTTCCTAGATGAGAACCCTTTTGTGATGAGGTGTGCCACATAGAAGGATTTCCTGACTACTGTGGAGATGTGATTATCAAAGGAGAGACTACTGTCCACCTGGGTCCCCAGGTCTCTTATCACACATTCGGCATTAAGTAGACTGCCGCCTATGTGGTAGCTCATGGGTACAGAGTTTTTACCAAAGGGGATGACAATGCACGTTTTGGCATTGAGCTTGAGGCCATGGCTCTGACACCAGGCATCTGTCTCAGTGAGGCCCTTCTGTAGGATGTCCACATCATTTGGGGACTCAACTATGGCTCCTAGTTTGCAGTCATCTGCAAACTTCGTTAGCCAAAGGCCTTCTTTGTTAGCCTGTACTTCAGAGAAGTAGATACCAAACAGGAGAGGTCCCAGGACTGAACCCTGTGGTACACCACTTGCCACTGGTTTGAAGTCAGATTTGGAGTCAGCAACTTTTACAGTGTGGGTTCTGTCAGTGAGCCAATTGGCAACCCATCTTGTGACATAGGGGTTTATACCTAGTTTAGTGAGTTTAGCTATAATTCCAGAATGGGGGATGGTGTCGAAAGCTTTGGCAAGGTCAAGATAGACTGTGTGAACCACCTTACCCTCATCTACAGCTTTGATGACTGCCTCAAAGAAGCCGATCAGGTTCAGGAGGCATGATCTGCCTTTCACAAACCCGAACTGGGTGGGGTCCAGAGTTTGGAGGTTACCAATGCCTTTGTTTACGAGTTCCATGATGATACATTCCATGGCCCTGCAGACCAGGCTAATAGGGCGATAGTTCCCGGGATCAGTGGTGGCTCCCCCTTTGTGCAGTGGGATAACTGCTGTGCATCATTCAGTGGGCACAAAGCCTGATGTCAGGCAAGCACTGAAGGGCTGTGGCTGACCAAGTTTGCGGATGACTGCAAACTGGGTGCTATAATAGAGTCTCAGGCCGACATGGATATCCTCCAGAAGGGCCTTAACGAGACTGATGCATGGTGTCAAAGCCATGGTCTCAAGCTAAATGCTAAAAAATGCGTAGTAATCCCCTTTGGAAAAAACAGAGTACCCGCGAACTACCACATAGGAGGTAAGCCCCTGAAATCTGAAGTAGTAATAAGGGATCTAGGGACCCAAGTAGATAGTCAGCTTTCCTTTGATAACCATGTTGCCAAGGTGGTTAGAAAATCCTTCTATGTTACCCATCTGATCACGAAAGGGTTCGCATCAAGATCTAAGGATGTAGTGGTGCCCCTCTACTCTTCCTTCATCAGACCCATTATTGAGTACAATGCACCAATTGGAATGTACCTGGCTAGGCATCTCCAGCAGCTGGAGAGACCACAGAGGTACCTCACTAAGAGGATTACTGGCCTCAAACAGTTGCCCTATGCAGCACGATTGAAAAAACTAAGGCTTTTCTCTGTTGCATACCGCCTTCTCAGAGGCGATCTCTGTCTAACATACAGAGCCATGTCCAACCCAGAACTGTTGAACATGCTCCATCTTAGCAAAACCAAATCCACTCGAGCTACATGCTCTAGTAAATAAACCTCAGTACAACAATGAATAGAAGACGCTGGAGGGATAGATTCCCTTCACAAAGACTTCCCTTGCTATGGAACAAGGTCCCGATCTACATAAGACAGAGCCCCTCACTATCACTCTTCAAGAGGAACCTTGACAAGTGGATGGGTAACAGAAAGTTCAGACCAGGGAGCTTACCAATAGCTCTACTAGATAGAGGCCAAGGGTACTAGCTGCTAGATCAAGGGCCTAGGAAACTAACCAAAGGGGCGGTGAATACCGCACAACGTGGCTGGGCTAATATATGGCTTTGGGCAGATAGGTTCTATGTCAGATTATGATTGAACATGGTGCTTAGGTGGGGAGCTAGTTCGTTCTGAATTTCAGCCTGGGATGTTGTCCAGTCCCATGGATGCTGTGTTTTTGGCTTTAGAGAGTGCAGCTTTTACCTGCGTAGTTGTGATTACAGGGACTCTGCATTCTTCCTGTATAGATATGGGCCCTTTAGGGGGTGAGAGGGGGCAAAGTTAGCACTGACCCTATCTGCCAGGACGTTGGCAATATCAGTGGGTTCTGTAATTTTCATGCCGTTGTGCTGTAACTCAGAGCAGATCTGGGTGTTGCCATTGAGATTCTTGACATAGCTATATAATGCTTTGTGGTTGTCCCTAAAATCAGTGGCAAATTTGTTTTCGTAGCTAGCTTTGGAGGATTTTATAAGGGATCTCAGCTTCTTACTGAGACTGACCAGGGAACTCCTCCACTCATGCGATTTTACTCTCTTTTGCAACAGTTTATTCCTTCTGTTGTAGAGTTTGTTTATGGCAGATTGGCTTCCTTTTTTTGGAGGATAGCATCTTGGTTCTGTTTGGGATAGCACGATCCATGCACTCGTGTAAGAGCTTATAGAGTACATCTGTGTAGGATTCAACAGTCGTAACTGTATTGTCCGTCTGTATGGGTGTCATGAAGTTCGCCACTTCTGTCTTAAGAAGCATGAAGTTGGCTTTGGAGAAATCTTTTACCATGATTTCTTTAATAGGGGGTGGGGGCAGGATGTGGATATCTAGGGTAATAGCTTATGGTCGGATTTGACCAACGAGGGGTTGACTTCAGGTGTGGAACACCGGTCACTCATGTTGGTAATGACTAGGTCTAGGATATTGTTGCCCCTGGTGGGGGTGTGGATAAGTTGATCCAGGGCATTGGAATTTATGAATTCCAGAAAGCGTTGAGCGAAGGAGTTGGTACATGAGTAATTTTCCCAGTTAAAGGTGGGGTAGTTGAAATCGCCCAGAGTGTTTGGTTGAACCCTAATATTTTCCAGTATATCAAGAAAAGAGGAGTGGGAATCCTGGGGCATGGTGGGTGATCTGTAGCAAGCTACAATTTGGATTGCAGTTTTGCCCAGAGTTAGTTGCACTTGGATAACCTCGGATGCATTATGCTGAGCAACTAGCCTGGAGGTGTGGATATCCTTAATAAATATGGACACATCTCCGCATTTGGTGTTCCGGTCCAGGTTAGGTGGCCAAAAAGTGTGGTATGAGTTATAGCCTGGTAATGCAGGGGGTGCTCTCTGGAGCCTTGAACCAGGTCTCAGTCACTGCACATATATTGATGTTCTCCATTTTAAGGAGTGCCTTGAGGGAGTGCATTTTGAGATTTAGACTTCTAGCATTGAGTAGCATTACCCTCAGGTTTTGCTTGCCTGTTCCTGTTACGGTGGTGAATTTGTCATTTGAACCTTGCCTAAAAAGGCACTATAGGGGCAGCAAGAGCCTTAGCCAGTATCCAGAATCCCTGGGTTGACAGGTGCAGGCCATCTCTGGCAAAGCATCGTGGTCTGTCAACCATGTTGTCCCAGGCAGATAGATACTGGATCCCCTTGGAATGACACCAGAAGCTTAGCCAATTGTTGAAGTCAATCACTTTGTCCTTGTACTGCAGTATCATTCTGGGCGATGGCAGGATGCTACTCAGGGCTAGGGTCATACCTGCCTGGTCTACAAGATCGGAGAGCTCTTCCATGTCTCTTTTCATGTAGTCCAGGGAGGTACGTCTCAGGTCATTCATGCCAACATGGACAATGACAGTCATATTTCTACTTGTTGTGGGGAGTGACCTGAGTGCATGGGTTATGTGGCGGATCCTGGCACCCGACAGGCAGCTGACAGTAACCTTCTCCTTGTTTAGCTGGGTGAGTGGGACATCAGTGTGCCTGACTATAGCATCACCTATGACTAGTGTGTTGGGTACTTTGTTTTGCTTTATGGGCTGTGGTTGAGTGGCACACTGAGTCTGTGGGCTGTGTGTCATGTGGGTTGTGTTGGGGGGGTGGAGGTTGCTTGCGTTTCTGCTTTGGAGGTCTCTGTTACTTGAGCATATTATTAATGAGAGCCTCCACGAATGTTTTTGTGTTTCTATGTGTGGATTTTGGTGGTATAAGTTTAGTGGGAGTCTGTGATGAGTGTGGTGTGGTGCAAGTGTTTACCTTCTCCTCTTTACTGTCAAGTTCAGTCTTGGTTGGAGAGAGCTTTACCTCCAGTTTGGCTAGATAAGTGCATTTCTCAAAGGTTGTGGTGTTGGGTGGTAGGAGGAGAAAGGATTCTGTGTACATGAGGCAATTGCTACATTGCCCCAAGATGCCCGGATTCATCAGATAGACAGGAGAGAACACTGGGAGCTGACCCTTGGACATGCCTGAATGAAAAACTACTTTCCTCTAGACAAGTGAGGAAAGTGAGTATAAGAGCTGTTTTTCTCTAAGCAAGTGAGGAAAGTAAGTACAAAAACTGTTTTCCTCTAGGTAAAGAGGAAGGTTGCGTGCTGTAGTAATTTGTAGCTTATTTAGTGCTAACAACAAGCTCTGAACAAGTGCTGAGCACGAATAAGCAAATTCAAGTGCTAAAACTAAGAATCTGTACCTGAATCTTGTGGTAGACAGGCTTTTGATACTGTATCCCACTCTAAACTTTTACACCAACTCTCTAACCTAGGTCTTTCCCTCTCCTCTATCTAATGGTTTACTAGCTATCTATCGAATAGACAGAAGTCTGTAAAACAGCAATGCTCCCTCTCACCATAACTACCCAATATTACTGAGTTCCCTGAGGGTATATTCTTGGTCCCCTTCTTTTTGTTTTTATCAACAATCTTCACACTTCCTCCTGCCAAGACTCCCTAACTTAATATGAAGATGACTTACGTAATATCTGCTCTTCAAAAAGTCTATTGCACCTTCAGCAGAATACCTAAGAAGCTTTCACCTCTACTGAATCCTGACTTAGCAAATCAAAACTGTTACTCAACCTCAAGAAAATTAAACTCCTACTCTTTACTCCTAAAACCAAGTTTAAGATCCTTTCATAGAATAATGCTGAAATCGAAGGTGTCCTCCATAACAAACTCTTAAGTATGACAAAAGATGGAAACCTTAAATTTGATATTTATATCCAGAACAATATATAAAAAGTAGCAGAAATTAGAGAAGCTATACAGACATAAACATTTTCTAAATCCAGCTACCAAAACTACCCTCGTCACCACCTACCCATTACCTTCACTCCTATATGGAGCTTCCTATTCTCATAAACGTCCATATCTCACTAAAATCAGACTTGAATCATGCTACAATAAAACTGCTAAATCTACAACAATTGCAGCTTATTACAATTAGGGTCTATATTACGTGATCGAATGATTAGGTGATCGAACACCTAAACATCAACCACGTAATATCGAAAGCAAGAAAACAGCGAATGGCCAATTTAATGCAGGGAAAGATTTCCCTTGGCCATTCGCTGGATTTTGCCATTTTCTCCACTGTGGGGTGATCTCGGAGTTGGTATATTTAGTTAGGGGGGGTGTGGGGGCACAGCCCTCCACGTCGGGGAGTGGAGGGGTGGCAAAGCCCTCCACTTAGTTTGGTTGCAAAGTTAATTTTTTGTTTGGTCGTCAACGGTAGCATTTCCAGGCGGTGTTCACTATTTTGCAGTTCAATAATAAGTGGTCGATGTTTAGGTGTTCGATCATCTAATCATTCAATCACGTAATATAGACCCCTAACGTATTATAGCACATTTCTGGCTGATTTGACTTCTCAATGAGACATCGTTTTATATGTCTATTTTATACTGTATTTTGTTCATGTTTTTTTTTTTTTTTTTTTTTAAATATTTAACTCACACTGAACCAATGTAAAAATGTATAGCCTGCACTTTTTTTACACTGTCTTGTTAATACTGCATCCATTCCTACCTAAATGTGTATATTGCAACTTTAATATTATATTATTTTGTTTATGTAATTAATGTGCCTGAAGCTTTTCTTTCTGGGCTTCAACTGAAATTGGGTACTTTTTAGGTAAAGAAATGAAAATAAACAAATATAAATAAGTAACACACACTTTTAATGAGACCAAGGAATAAAAACTGAGGCCCTCATAAGAGCCAACAGCCAAATGGACTTTAATAGGAGAATAATTACGGCCTGCATCAAACACATGGACAAGGAGGTATCAAGAAGCAAAAGAAAACGGAAATGAAGAGATGTCCATAGCTTTGGTAGTGGCCCAAACAAACACACCATCTCCTATAATCTTTCCATGTTTTTTTACATATTTGGTATCTCAGGCAATACTGCCTACACCCCTCACTCAAAAAAGAACAGTTACTACCTATGACTACAACTGGAAAAGCAAAGTGGTTTAGTCACATGCAGTGTAGATCCAGAAGTGACTTGCTTGACAGATTTATCAGGACATTTTTTTGTTACTTTCAAGAGTACACGCTTATCCAGAAGATGAACCAGAAGTAGGAGAAACTATTCCTACTGGGCCAGAATGGAGTTATGGGAACCACCCTTGATTTCTGAAGTTTTGCTTTCTGAATGAATATAAATATGAATTAGAGGAAATAGGAAAAGCTCAGTCATCCAGAAGGAGTATATCCCTCAGGTATTTTCTGGTGTTGGGATGAGGGAAAAAAAAGCTGCTACGGTTGGTGTTTACTGTGGAGGCAAACAAGTCCCAGAAAGTATCCTCCAATGCTGGAAATTTTTCCACCCTACCTTAAAGCAGAAAAAGCATCTGCTGAGTTTATCTGGCACAAACTGAACTCTCCAAGAATTTGGTTTGCCACCAGAAAGTGGTTGATGGAATTATCCTATTCACAGGTGGCTCTTACAATTTCCTGACACATGGGATAACAACATCTTCCCCCTTATTTCTTGATGCACCACACTGCCATGTTGCTGGAGTGTATTATGCTTACTCCCATTGGAAAGAGGTGCTGAAGAGAAATGTAGGGTCAAAAGAACACCTATCATTTCTACTAAGTTGATGCAAAGAGAAACATGGAATGATGTCAAGACACCTTGGACTGCTGACCCATTATGGTGTGTCCAACATCAAACCACAGATGCTGAATCTGTGGGACAGTGGCTGATGGTGTGCATTACTAAAAGAGATTTCCTTCAGAGAAGTTGGCACAAATAATCCACCATAACAGGTATTTCCTGTAAGTTCTGGTAATGTAGATTTGGTGGGACAGAGGATCCAAAATCTGTAACCAACGCACTCAAAGTCCATTGCAAAATGCTCATATGCTAGTTGGCATGAGGAACCACTGGAACAGCTGCAGTTAAGAGGCCCATAACCTTCACAAAAAAATGCGTTGTGACTTTTGGGAAGGTCAGGCTGGATAACAACTTGAAATGGAGGGACTAGACTGTCTGTAGGAAGCATATGTTGATATTCACATAGCAGCTGATAGATGCAAGCTGCTGTGAGGATACTAGCTGTGACTTTACAAGGTTTACTGCTATCTGTACCGAGACTACGTCAGACACGACTAAGTAGTTAAAAGAGTTTGAATTGAGGGAGATGCTTGGTGCCAGTAGTTTACATAATGGGAAATCTTTGATGATCCACTACACAAGATAAGTACTTGGGGGACACACTGGGGGCCGAGGAAAGACCTAACAGAAGAGTCTGGAGCTGACAGTGATTGGGTCTGACAATGAAGCATAAAAACTTCATGGACTCCATAGCAGTTCTGGTATGGTGACGAGGCATTCTGAAGGTCCAAGAGCAATCAAGTCTCCTTCAGCTAAACTACGAAGGGCTGACGGCACTATGAACATATGAAAGGTTTCCCTTGGAATAAAATTATTTTGGAGGCTTAACTTATTAATGCAAACAGAGTAGAATGAGCTGTGGTGTTAATCAAGCCTGCAGCAATACTTATGTGGATAGAAACACTTGAAAAGCAGACCACACACAACATTTCTGTTCTGCTGAAACTTAATTGTGGTACTGAATTGGTAGTATTCAGTATAGCGGATAACCACAATAAATACTTCAGCCAAACAAGTAATGTAAAATGCTGCTTTTCTTGATCATGTGAAAGTACTTCCTAATATTTAATTTTCTGTTTACATTCAGCTCTAGGCAAAATGTTTACAAGTCTAACAGAACACAGGAAGTGATACCTAACAAACTGACTGCCTGTTAAGTGTCGAGTCAAGTCTAATGCTTGCCTAAGGCCCTTTGCCTTTTTTGGCACTAGAAGGAACCCGGAAGAAAATCTTGATTCTTTCTGGTCTGTTGGGATCTTTCAGATGGCTCTTTTGCAAAGAAGGCATAAGATCTCCTTTCAGTACTTACGTATTATTGCAACCAGGGTCCATACAACTCAGTCTTGAAATATTATAATCTCCAAGGAATGTTATTTTAGGTGCTTTGGACCAGGGCAGCTGTGCTAAAAGTAGATGAGCAGCTGTCACTTACTGCATCATATAGTTGGGATAGCATCCTTGTCATCATAAACTGACACTGTATAGTTTTTCTCAGCCAAACCATCAGATGCACTATTATATTGATTTAAATGTTGCCATGTTGAAAGGGTGTTTGCTCAGTTTATATGATTATCTGAACTGGGTTATAATGTGCATATGTGTCGATGAGGTTTGTCTGTAATGGGATACGGTATATCTGACTTTTATGTTGTTTGTGATGGTTAAGGTTTTGTATACTTTGCTTTACATATGTTGCCAAAATTTTGAAAAAAAAAATGTTGCCATGAATGTGTTAAAAATTGCTGTGATCAGCAGCCTCCATTCTATGATAACCACACATTTCACTGCTTTTGCCTTAAGTAGAATTAATGGCTTTAAGTTTTCTTGTTTTGTTGTTATTGACAGCTGATGTGTAATACATATGATGAAGTGCTTTTATTTGATAACGTTTAGTAACATCAGTTTTCAACTGTGACAGCTGAACTTCTTATTTGCGGCTCACTACTTTTATCTGTACCCTTTTCTCTATCATCTGTTGAGTGTGTTATTCCCATTATGCTACTGGCGTCTTTTCAGGTGAGACCTGTGGTAACCATACCTCTCAACTGTCCAGATTTTCACAGACTGGCCACATTTTGCGCTCATATTTTTGGCAAGTACCTCATAAAATCTGTGGCTGTCTGGCAAATCATCGAGGTTTAAAGCTGTAAATAATGTCATTCAGTTCAGTTTCAGTCAGCCTTCATTTCCTTCAGAGAATAAATGGGAACACAAATCCTGTTGCAGGCACTTTGAAGTTTGCAAAATTAAATATTTTAAATCTGCCCCTATTTTGGCTGTACTGTTTGCTCACATTTTTTGTGGCAACAGTTGGGGATGCATGACTCAGACTACAATTATAGCTATGTCATACGTTGGTGATGGAATTGCTACTTCTCCACTGTCGACATCTTTCTCATTAGCAGGAAAATCCCAGAGACGCATATCAGGAAGAAAGGTTTATAAAGGAAAAAAAATAACACTGTAATGAGTCACTTTTGACAAAATAACATTAATAAATTTGGTGGCATGTGAAGGACATGCAAATATTTCAAGACTGAGCATATGGGATCTGTGGCACCTGGTTGCGATAATACACAAGTACCGTCCTTTCATACTGCTTTTTTGAAGAGGTGCATAACGGTAACACTAGTAGGATTGAGACTGTGTGAAATAGAATCCTGTAACCTCTGGTTATGACTGTCCTAATCATCTTTTCTTGGTGTCTAGCTTCCAAGTGGACAAGTGAAGGAACAGTCAACTCCCAAACTGTCACCAATGCAGAAAGTCAAGCAAGTCCGCAGGGTTACTGCTAACCATTTGTGGGCAGTATGCAGCTACCTGATGATTGCTGAGAGCCCTTCCCTCTGGATCTGTGAACTCTTTGGAATGCATCCTGTGAATCAGGATTTTTCCCAGACAGTATCTTGGTTTATTGCTCTGTGCCATGCTTAAACTACAACTGCAGCTGGCTCCTGCATCCCCGAAAAGCTTAATCTGGCACTCACAACTGAGAGGGCTTAGACCTTTTTTTTATGCTCTCTAGGTATGCCTTAATGGCTGGCCCCAAACACATAAGGTACTCAAAAAAACAGATTTAATGAAAATCACCTTTGTGTCATCAGCAAAGTCTATTAGGCATGACCACATGTGCCACTTAATGGCAATACTGGAACCTGCAGCAATGGCCAAACTCTTAGGTCAGTTGTAGATGATGCACATTACCTCACGCAAATGTGCTATCATTTAGTGCACTTCATATGAGATGTCCCCCTGAAGTCCACCAAATGAGCAAACCATCAAGTATCCTTAATGAAAAAGAGGATGACACACACTCTCATTTCCCAATGTGATCCACCTCATCCTCAACTCTCTGCTGGGTGAACCACTGGGATCTCTGGATCCAGAGTCTTTTTTTTTTTTTGGAGCAAGTGATGAAGTAGTATGGCTGGTCTGGAATATGTAACAAGAAACTGCACTCTCTGGAAGGCTGAAAAATATAGTCTGCCTTACTGGGTACTGGTGCTACCATATCTGGACTTTCCCAAGCTGCATTGATAGGCACCTTGACAATGTCCACCAATGGATGGACTACCAAGAAGGACTGGTTAGCAGACCAAAAGGCCTTCTGTAGCCTCCCCTACTGTGAGGATATGGGATCTGTGGACCACACCCATCACCTCCATGACCTTCCCAAACTTCCAGTTATCAGGGTGTTACAGGGAACAGATATCCTCCTCATCACCAAGATCAGTTGTGCAAGATTCAGTAGGTAAATTAATGCGGTTCCTCTCAGATATAGCCTTCCTGGGATCTTTAGGGCAACACATATCAATGATGAGGCAGACAGTCATTTTTAAGATAAGTGTAATGCTGAGAGCTACAGAAGCCCTGAATTCATCTGTCCTCCTGAGTGACTGGCAAGGCAAAAACTGATTCAATTGCACTACATATGCTGGCATCAAGGGGTAAGATATAGAGCGAGGTACCACAGCAAAGACGGATGCTGAATTGGCATTGGGACTGTTGCAGCATAGTGGAATAGCACCGAGGTAAACAGGGCCAAGTGCACTAGTGTCAGGCATAAAGGGATAAACAACTGTTTACTGGGGTGATGCACTATCGCAGTGGTCCATTTGCAGGCACAGCCCGGGTGAATAAGATCACATAAGAAATTAACAAAATACATTCACAAGGATATTTAAAAAAATACACCCACATTTACAGATACAAGAATGTGCTACAACAAAACTAAATGCTGGCATGAACAGATGTATTACCCATACTGGTAGCAACACCCTGGGCCTAAGCATTGATCCTAAAGACACCATCAGTACCAGCAGAATTGACACTGGTAACAAATGCTGACTGAACTTAAATACCAGAAACAAATGTAGAGACCAGCTGCAAAAAAACTGATAGTTAAATTTTAATCATCAAAATACTCTCCAGCCTTGACTCTGGTGCCTTAACAAGTACAATTGGCATCACAGGACTGGTACCAGAAACTGCGGGTCATTCCAGTGAGCCAGTGTTCTGGGGCTGGATGAAAAAGAAAGATGGCTATCCTCTCCTCTCCTCAATATAGCAGGATGGGGAAGGGATATGCAATAGCCTTACCTTCGTCTTGATCATGCCATTGCCAACTTGTCATAGTCAAAATTCTGAATGACAGGAGCTGGGGTCTGACTTGAAATCAAATGTTTAGACTGCACTATTAATACAACTTTATCAGGGTCAGTTTCTGACAAACTAGACAAGCTTTGCACTTTTGAAGTTTGTAAGGAGAGAACAAGAAACGTTCTCTGCAATTTTAACTAGTAACAATTTGTTGGAAGGATCCATACTGCTTTGTTTGACCTCAAAAAGCAGACAAGAGGATGCGAGGGGAAAAATCAAAGCCAGTTAGGCATACAATGATTTTTCCTAGAACCAGGAGAATCTATTTGCTCTGGGGACATTAAGGTCTATGACATGGAAGGTCTTAATGCTGAGGAAGATGGTTCTTGGGAAAAATGGCAGCACAAGATGCTCTTTCTACCTTGCACTGATATATTTTTCAATTTCCACTAATAAGGTTTCTTTTCTACCAAAAATCTATCCCTTTCCCACCAGAACCTAATATTCTCTCTCTAATATCTATTATACTATTCTTTCCTCTATATACATTCTGTTACTTCTCCATATATAAGGTCCTCCTAACCTACAAATGCCTAGTAGCTATACAGTTTAAGATTGTTTAACCTACAAGGAGTCTCACTATTATGTAATGTTAATTCTCTGTATTTAACCTTGTCCCTCTTTATAATGTGCGTCTTCAAACTGCAAATTTTTTATGCATCTACTCTAAAATGTTAATATCCTCTAAGAACGTATGACAGCAAATATTGTGCATCTAATCTAAAATTGTTTAATTTTCTGTATTGAATTATAACTTTGTAAAATCTGGCATGTAACTTACATTATTGTGGAGCTTTTCTCCCCAGGCCTCCACTGAAAAGGGGCTCTTTCGGCCCAGTGGACTTCCCCAGTCATCAAACTTAAATAAATATGGTTCTGAGTGGTTAACAAGCTGCATCCTATAGTCAAGGGTACACAGTTTGATTCTGTCCACCTCCATTTCCCTACTGTGCTACTCTGAGAAAGTCACTTGACCAGACAGTTCTCTCAAGTCAGTCCTGAAAATGAACACTTATATCCAGTGAGCTTTCCCAGTTAAAAATGTATAGAATAAAATAAAAAAAATGGATTTTTTTGAGTCAAGAGTCTTCTCATATAAAGTTTCAGCTAATTATCTCTGTGTTTTACAGTAGATAAATTGCCCACATATAGAAAACTTGAAAATTTTATTCTGCTCTACAAGGCAACTTATACAAACATCATGGCAACCTTGGGGAGGAATCTTCTTCCTCCAGGTATATTTCTTTTTAAAGTCTGATCAGTTTTGATGATCACAAAGATGCCAAACATCACTAAACAGAGAAGTAAAAGGGAAAACTTAATTTATATAAGAAATATTTTTTTAAATAAATCCAGAAAAAATGTGTAAAAGCCAACAAGTTGGTCCAATGTTCAGACAGGAAGAATGTATTAGACAAAATCATTCATAAAATAATTTATGATATAACAGGTGAAAAAAAACAAAATAAAAAATATATGCGAGAATTACTCACAACGAAAAGTTCCTAAAAAAAGCACCCTGGGGCTATTTGAAATCTGTCTGAGCTGAAGCATGTAAGCAAGATCTGGGGAGGCAGGCACCATGGCAGTTGGTGCAGGGGCTAAGGTTGTGAACTGTAGTTCCCGTGGTACAGGGCTCGATTCCCTCATTTTACCCCAGGGCTCTGTAATGGGCCTGCTCTTGTTTGGCATCTACGTTTCAGTAGTCAAGACTAATGTTGAAGTCGTCTGGCTCATCAAGTTCGCACACGACTGTAAACTGTGAACTATCATTGATTCCTCTAAACACAAACATCCTACAAGAGGGTCTGACACAACTGAATGATTGGTGCCAGAGACACAGATTAAAACACAACACACAGAAATGCATTATAGTGTCCTTTGGGAAATCAACCAACCAAGCTAATTGTAACACTGATAAAATACCCCTAAAAGTTGACCCTATAGTTAGAGATTTAGAAATATGTTGATAGTAATTTGAATTTGATCAATATGTAGCCAAGACAAAAAGAAAGTCATTCTATGTCACCCAATTCATAAGTAAGGGTATGGCATCCAGGTCCAAGGGAGTTATAGTACCATTCTACTCAGCCCTTAGCAGACCCATCATCAAATATAATGTCACCCTTTCGCATGCACCTAACAAGACACCTACAACATCTGGGACACTCTCAATGGTTCATCACCAGGAGCATCCAGGGTATGAATACCCTGTCCTACACAGACTGCCTTAAGACCCTATCTCTACTCAGTCTCCAACAGGTTACTGACAGCTCATCTTTGCCCGACATATAAGGCATCCTCAGACCCAGCTCTGATGGACCTCTTACACATCTGCGAAACTAACAGCATCAGGAACACTAGAACCAAGGAACTGATCTTTGTGGCATAAATAAAACATGTTGGAGAGACCAATACATCTCTCAAAGGATTCCCGCATTATGGAAAAGGCTCTCCATCCACATGATGCAGAGCTCATCTTTGACCCTTTTCAAATGAAATGTTGACCATTGTATGGGAAATCATAAATTCATCCTTGGTCTGACCCCCATGTCTCTGACGGACAGAGGCCAACAGACAGTGAACTAGTTAATAACATACCCTGCAAATAACTCTTAGCTACCTCCTTACTAACATACCTCCACCATACAGATGTATTCGAGGACAAAACTGGGCTGGGCTGCAAGGCTAGACTTATAAAGACCATAGTGGTGAATAGGGTTATAATACTAGGCTATGAACCTGAAAGATAATAGGAGATATCGCAGCTGCTGCCAAGAACAAATCTCCCATATAAGATGCACTGTTATGGTAAGCCTCTTACACAACTATACTACCTTGTACAATTAGGGTCACCTTTACAGTAAGTAACATTTAGAAAGAATCCTATCAGTACTTGGTTACCACCAGAGTGAACAATTACAGGATCTCCTATAGTGCAGCTGTGTCTAAACATGTCCTGCCTCTAGATTTGGTTTCTTAGCTATATTTTTGGTGAATGCGTTGTAGGCAGTAATCTAAGTAGAAGCTTACGAGACATCTTCCACAGACACATTTTTACAATATGCTGCAGAAGTGGTTGCTGCTCTAGTAGAATGTGATACAACAATGTCGTGCAGAGACTTACTGCACTTATACCTAAAGACAATACAGTGCACCAGCCACTTCAATGAAGTTGGCATGGTTAAAGTAGGCCTTCTCTTCCTTCCTTAAAAAAATAAAATCTATTGTTTTGAAGAACTAGTTTTCCTGGTGTAGTCTCTTTATTGCCTAGGGATATCTAATGTATGCAGAAGATGCTCTCTTTCATTTTGATAGTCTGGATACAAGATCTAAAGGCAAATGGACTGTCACAAAAGTGAGGCAATGTTGGGCATGAAGAAATGAGAAAGCGAATTACAGTGGGTCATGTTTATTGCTGTCCTGACCATCTGTGTTTGGTTATGGATTCACATGCTAACAGATGGAGGGACAAATGATCTCCAGCTTCCTTCAGAAGTCAGGCAAAGTCTCAGAGAGGCAGATGACCACTCACAGGAGGTCTGCAGCTCCCTGATGATTGCTAAGAATAAATTCCTCTAGATCCAGAGTCTTTCACAAAACTGTCCTAAGAGTTAGGGTTCCTTACAGACTGCTGCTTTTGTGGCTGTTGCTCATGCTTGAACCACATTTGGTGAAGGCTCCCCTGCATCATAAAGAAGGGGCAATGAGCTGGTAAGAACTTAACACAAACAGCCACAAGAGTCTTTCCTTCTTTGTACTCTCCAGGTGTGTCTTCACTTCAGGCCCAAATAAAGTTGGTTCCTGACAGGCGACATTTATAAAGGTCACATTGGTATCCTCAACAAAATGTGTTATTCTTATGCATGTCAAGAGATCCCTCTACCACATCCTAAGCCCTGACTGATCCCTCAACAGTGTTATATACAAAACCCATATCATGAAATTCATCACTAATGGCACCACTTCTAGATGGGATAGCAACTTGCCCTTGACTGATCCACATATTAAGCAGGTGATGAGTTGGTGCATTTCATCAGAGATATCCATATGGAAATTCACCATGCAGGCCAGGTAATAAAGCCTCCGTAAGGAAAAGGTGAAGGATGTATACACTCACTTTATAAAGTGGTCTACCATTCTGGACTCGAGTGGTGGATCAATGAGCTCTGGAGTATGGCAGCCCTTAAGATAACAGCAGCGGATGAAACCAAAGCATCCAGTTTAAAAGTCAATGACAAGAAACCCCAGTCTGAGGGTGGGCAAAGGACATCATCTGCTTTCTCGGGGACAGGAGCTACCATATCAAAGATGTTCCATACAGTGTTGAAGGCTACCTTTAAAATATCTACCAACAAAGGAACCACCAATGAAATTTGCTGGGTTGACTTAAAAGACTTCTGCAGAGTCCAATGTGGGGAAGATATGCGCTCATTAGGCCAGCAATGACACATTGGACCAGATTC
Organism: Protopterus annectens; assembly: GCF_019279795.1. Classification (NCBI taxonomy): domain Eukaryota; kingdom Metazoa; phylum Chordata; order Ceratodontiformes; family Protopteridae; genus Protopterus; species Protopterus annectens. The sequence goes on along the minus strand of NC_056740.1, from coordinate 209,274,812 downwards.
CAAAAAAAGTGTTGCTCTCAGTGTTAGTCTGCCCTGATTCTGAAAGACTTACCCTCAGTGAAAGTGACTTACTTTGGTGTAAGGCCCATCTATAAACAGGTTTACAGCAGGTGCCATTTTCCAAAAGGTCTGCTCTCAGTGGAAGTGGTCACTTTTACTAATAAGTCTTATGGAATTAGGCCCGTTATCTTTAGAACTTTTCCAAAATGCATGATAATCATGAGGAGATACACAACGATCATCCATATCAGCCGTGAGTGATTCAATGAGTGAATTCACACACTTCTTCTTGCACACCGCTTTCCTTGAAATCTTTTGGGTGACAAATATAAAGATGAGGACGATGAAAAACATCCCTGATCCCTTGATCTATCTGCCTTGCATGATGCTTTGCAGAGCTTTAACCTCAGTGAAAACACTTTCCGATATGGTAGGTAATGCTAGTAACAAAACTGGATAACACACTGGTGCAGCCATCAAAGCAATGATGGGTGCTATCTCAGTATTGAGACTGATACTGAAATCTGAACCAGCTTTGAGATAACCTTGGTCATGAACTCTGGTATCACCCTAAGAGTTCCAATATCAGCATTAATAAGGTAGGGAATTGACACTGGCACTGACGACTTGAGCTCATACAGAGACTAGGAGGTTCAGCTTAATCACCAGTAATGATGACCTGAGGGTTGAATCCAAAAGTACTGATGCAGAATCTGTCAGTGTTAAGATAGATGTCGAAGGCTTTACCACAGATGTAGGTTGTAGCAATGACTCCAATGTCATATCAAGATTGGCATCATTTGGACTGAAGCAATTAAAAGTGGTACCAGTGAAAATATTTTTAAGTTCTAGGCTTTGGTTAAAAAGCAGTGGTTGACTTTATGTGCCCCAAAGAGAAAGATGAGGAAAGAGCTCAGAAAACCTTGCCCGATCCTTGAAAAATGCTTCTACAAACTTATATTCTACATGGAAAACAAGTGGGGTAGAGCATTGCCCCAGCACTGAAGGTTTAATTATCAAGAGCTCTGAACCACAGTGATGGATAAATATTTGTCCAGTTCAGAATCAGGCAAAACAGAAGATCAGGAAGGCCTATTTTTTTTTATATCTGCAACAGGCCTATAAAGCTGCAGCCTTAAGGGAGGGGAAGTCTTTTCAGCTATTTGACAAGTACTTTTATGTGTAATTGGTCCAGCTTATACCTAAGGAATATTCTGAACAAACAGAACACTTTAAAAGATCGTGACCCTCACCCAAACATGCAATCCACTGCCAGACTGAGATGTAATCTTCTTCCCATAGGCACACTTGGAGAAGTGGCTCTCCGTCTTCAATGAATGGAAGCCACCCAAACACAGGGCAAGAAAAAAACACAAAATTACTTTTTAAAAAAACAGGAGGCAAGAAACCATATCTAAGCTTAGTCTTCCTTTATTAAGACAGGCAGTAACAGATATTTGAAAGGGGCCAATACCAAAGACAAAAATGACGTCTGGCAAGGAAAGCTTTAAAAGTATCAAAACCAAAAAAAGTTCTGAAATAACCAGCAACAGCTGAAAAGAAGAAAGCATATCGATTTACTCCCAAAGAAATATTTTTCCTCAAAAACATGAAATGCAGCCAGAGGTGGTTTACCATTTCCCCGAGCAACACAGCAATGACAAAGATCTGGATAGCGAAATCTCTACAGTGCAGTGAACTGCATTGTAGGATGACCAACCAACATACTAAGCAGTATGGAAAAGGTTTGTTTGCTGAGAGGCCAAAATGACTACAACCTTATCCCATCAGTTGAAAAGGATGGGTCAAATTTTACCAGATAAAATGCTGCAAATGCATTTTTTATTTAATTTATTTATTTTTATTTTGCATTTGTTGACCAGGATAGTCCGACTGGATGCATGTCCATTTTCAGCGGAGGCCCGGGGAGAAAAGCTCCAAGGGTAAGCAGATACAGCATTACATATTACAGACTATTTACAGAGATTACATTAGTAAGCAAGTTAAACAAGTTCCACAGGTTACAGTTAATCCTGAGCGCAAGTCAGGATTAAATTAAATTACACAGTAAACTGGTTAGCAGATTTTTACACATTCTAGAGAGAGTTAGCCAGGCTTGATACACTGACATAGCCAGTTAAGTGACAAATGTTGTTTGAGTCTAGTTTTAAATTGACGTAAGGTGGAAAGTAAGGTAATATCAGCTAGAAGAGAGTTCCAGGATCTACTTACAGAGTTTGCAAAGAGAGAATCACTGGCTGTGTTATTAATTTTGCTAGTCTGAATTAGTAGTTTGTTAGAGGATCGAAGTGGTCTAGGATTGTTATAGGGGGTGATAATATTTTTAAGTGCAGGAGTATTGTACGGATTAGAGAGGATTTTATAGGCCATAATCAGTTGGTTATACTGGATTATGCTGGGTAGTTCAAGCCACCCAAGCTGATTTAGATTGATGCAATGATGTGTCCTAAAAGGCAGCTCAGTGGCAAACCTGGCAGTGTAGTTGTAGCAAATTGAGAGTTTGTTAAGGACAGTCTTGTTTAAATTCGAGAGTAGAGGGGATGCATACAGAAGGGTTGAAAGTAGGTGAGAGCGAGCTATGGCAATTTTAGCTGGAGGGGTTAGGAAGGCTTTTATTCTGTAAAGTGACCCTAATTTTTTATTGATGGTTTTGATAGTTTGGTTAACATGCAGGTCAAATTTTAGATTATCGTCTATGATGACACCTAATAGTTTTGTAGAGGGGTCAGGGGAGATTATTGTGCCATCATTTGATTTTATGGTAAAGGTGAAAGCGGTAGACCTATGTGTTGGTGAAAATAACAGCATTTTAGTTTTTTTGGGATTTAGGATCAGACGATGTTCAGAAAGCCAGCTTTCTATTGTATTAAAGGTGGTTTGGGTAGCTGACCATAACTCTACTGGAGATGTGGCTGAGCAAATCAGAGTAGAGTCATCAGCATATTGGATACAGCTGACTTTTGGGATGACAGTATAAAGGTCATTAATGAAGATGGAGAACAGCAAGGGCCCTAGTACAGAGTCTTGTGGTACTCCAAGGGTGTTAGGTGGAAGGTTAGAGAGTTTGTTCTGCCAGAGGGCAGCCTGCTGTCGACCATTCAGGTAGGATTGAAACCACTGAAGGGCTCTAGTATCTAGACAGAATGTTTGCAGGATGTGGATTAAAAGTTGGTGATCAACCATATCGAATGCCTTGGAAAGATCCAAGAAGAGGGCTGAGGATATATAATTATTGTTGCGATTATGGTTTATGGTGTTGGTAAAGGCTAGGAGAGCTGAAGTAGTGCTGTGATGAGGACGGAAGCCATGCTGAGCGTCTGCCATAAGGTGATTCTGGATTAGGTGGTGCATGAGTTGTCTATGAATACATTTTTCCATAATCTTTGCAAATGGAGAGAGTATAGCTATTGGCCTATAACTGGAGAATTTAGTAGAGCTGATTCCTTTGTGAAGTGGGATTACATAGGATATTTTCCAGATGGTGGGAATTTTAGCTTCTACTATGGTTCGACTGATTAGTATTGAGACGGGGTAAGCAATAGCATCAGCTGATTTTTGTAGGTACTCAGCAGGGAGTTGATCAGCAGAAAGTGTAGTGGGTTTTAATTTTTTGATCAAGGTACAGATAAGTGAAGTGGCGACTGGTTGGAAGCTGAACGCGAGTAGGTTTCTAGGGGTGCTACTTTCAGGACCAGGGGAGCTAGGAGGTAGTTGGCTAGCTAGGGCTTGAACTGTCGCAGTAAAGAATCAGTTAAAACTGTCAGAAACATCTTCAGGGGTTTTATCAATAGTAGCAGCAGGGATTGGGGATGAAGTTTGTCCAGGATGTAGTAGATTATTTAAACCTGCCCAAAACTTCTGAGGGTTATTTTGATTTACTGTCTGTAAATTACAGTAGTATTGTTTTTTGTCTTGTAAAATTGATTTTTTAGTTTCGTTCCGGGATTGCCTGTATTTAATGTGATCTTGAGGGTCTTTAGAAGAATGCCATAAAGCCCATGCTTTGTTTCTATGGGTAATTTTGAGTTTAGACACTTTAGAAAGCCATGGTGCAGTTTTTGCATTGGTTCTCTTTGAACGAACAGGTGCATGCAAATCAAGGATCTCAAGGAATTTGTTGTTAAAGTATGCTACTGCTTCCTCTAAGGGGAGGTGTTTTAGAATAGACCAATTACATGAGTTTAATTCTTGTTGGAATTTGGCAGGGTCAAAGTTTTTATTGTTTCTAACCTTTCTGAGTAAGGGTTGTTCGGAATTAATGGTTTTGTGCTTAATTACATACGTGAGAAGGTGATCGCTTAGGCCATCAAGGAGGGTACCAGAGGTGTACAGTTGGAGGTGACTATTTAGGAGTACCCAGTCAAGTATACTTTCTTTTTGGTTGGGTTTACCTATCTTGGTAGGGGGGGATATAATTTGTGTAAATGCATGCAGGTTAATATGGGCTGTTGGGGATTCTGAGGAACAGATGCCCCAGTCTATGTTAAAGTCTCCAAGTAGTAGGGTTTCTTGGGGGTAGTGACATGATAGCCAGTGCAGGATATATTCAAATGTAGATATATTGTTACCCAGGGGAATGTACATACAGATGATATTAATGCATTTATTTTTATTAAGTTGCAATTTGGTGGCAAGAATCTCTGAGTTATTAATCTGAGGTGGTTGTATTACATCTATGGTGACATTCAACTCAGATTTTTAAAGTACAGCTACCCCACCCCCCATTCCTCGAAGCACGATCCAGCCTGTGTATGTTGTACCCAGGTGGTAACACTTCATTGTCTTTAGTGTTAGGTTTTAACCAGGTTTCAGATAAACAGAGAATCTCAGGGGAGTGGACATCCAGAAGTGCATGCAATTCATGTACCTTGTTATTAATGCTTCTAATATTGAGATGACAGGCTAGGAGAGAGTTAGTTGGCCTATTAATTGTAGGTTTGTAGCTTAGATTGCAAGTAGAGGGGGTATGTGCATATGAAGTGAGTGGGCCAGGGTCGGGGTGAATATCACCACCAAGTATTAGGTTGAGTCTATACTTGGGTGATGAACTTCAGGAATTTGTTTAATTTTTTTTTTTAATTTGCAATTTTCTGATTTAAGAAAGTATATAGATATGATCTATGGGTAAAGACCGATCCAACAGATAGAGAAACAATGTATAAAAAAAATGAAGAACCAGCCAACACAACTCAAGACAAAAACACACTCTTTTTTAATTCAGTAAGCACTTTCACATCAAGTCGATGCTTCATCAGACCATAAAACTCAGTTAAAATGCAGCATTTAATACAATTTATACATTCATTATACAATCACCAATAAAACAAATAACACAGCTTTATTACAAAAGACAGCACATGAGTGACATGGTGACATGACCATGGAAAGTACTGGTACCTTTCCATGTTGATTATGCAGGCCCTGTAATTTTATTAGTACATCCACATGTATTGTACATCCCAATACAGGGATATGTCATAAACTGAAGTTTCATGCCAATTGTACCACTAAGAATATAGTTTATTTGGCAATGTGCACCACCTGTCCCTGCTTTTATGTACAGAAGACTAATCGCATTTTGCAACATTTGTATGACATAAGGTAAAATAATCTGTCAAATGTTTAGTGAAGCATGTTGAGATTTATGGTGACACATTTATTTAAACTCCTGGAGTTACAAGTTATTCCTGAAGAGGCTGGATTCCCTGCCCAAAAAAAAAGCACCTCTGTCAATTTCTTGAATACCTTTTTTACCCCTAGCTAAGCAGCTACTTACAAGCCTGACCCTACTTCGAAACAGTGTCCATTACTCTTTTTCTCCTCCATGGACTTACCGGAACCCTGGGTAGCAATTTCTCACTGACTGTGTTTTTTCTCTGTGGGAACACGTGAACCTGGTTTAGTTCATGCCCCCCCCCCCATATCCGAACCTAGCTTATAACTCTGCCCAGATACCTCGGGTGCCATTTTTAAAATATCCATACCCCCAGACTAGGCATCCTCCTAATGGTAGCATGCACTACAGGTAAGACTGTGGCATTTCTTTTGTACAATACCATTATCTGCTAACTCTAGTTATCTATAGTTACTGCATTCTCCGCAATGCTGACTGAATTATTTTGAATATGTACATGGGCTAGAATACTGTTACATATTAACCTATCTACCTTTACTGTGGATGTAGTAGAATAATAAACCAGTGTTACCATCTAATGTTTACTCTCAACAGCAATGCTAATTCAGATTGCTAGAAAGATTAATCTTATACATGGATGGTGTTACTGCTGCTGTCGAAGGTTGAATTGAATGCTATTGCACTGGAAAGGTTGCTCGTAACTGCTCTCTATTTTATGACTTGTTTATACTGAAACGCTACTGCCTTTTTTCCTTACTTGAAATACTGCCCATGGTAACTGGTCTAGGGCAATTTGTTCTGTATTTACAGGCTACCCTGTCAGATATTTGCCTAATTTAACTTCCATGCTATGTGAAATTAGAATTTACAGTAATGTACAGATGTGCTTAACATGTCAAGACACTAGCTTTTATCTGATGTGTTAGTGGCGTCTCATTCTATTGTATCAGCACTTCTCTACACCTTTTCCCGCCCTGTCTCACTTACTAAAACTTTTTTCTGTCTAACTCTCCTCCTCTCTCCTAGCTCTGCCCAGTCAACTGCAGGTGTTTTAAGCTCTGAGAGATTCCGACATAAGTGAAGTACCCAAGACTGAGCCTATCAGAAACAGGAATCTCACACCAACTCCTGCCAACAAAGTATGGAAAGGTCTCTCCTTTACATATAACTGGCTACCGTACTGTAAAAGTAGTCTCCCCTAATAGAGCTTGCTACCTAGGAAAGCAAGCTCCCATAAAAGGGGATCTAACAGCCCAGCCTGGTTTCCCTGCCCACAAAAAATAAATTATTTATTTATTTATTTATTTATTTATTTAAAAAAAAAAAAAAAATGCACCTCCGTAAATTTCTTGATTACCCTTATTACCCCTAGCTTAGTGGCTACTTACAAGCCTGACCCTACTTCTAAACAGTGTCCATTACTATTTTTATCCTCCATGGACTTACCTGAACCCTGGGTAGCCATTTCTCAGTGATTGTTTTTTTTCCTCTGTGGGAACACGAAAACCTGGTTCAGCCCCGCTCCGCGATGCCCTAAAGTACAACAACCCATAAACCTTACCAAACACTCTAAGTGATCACGCCCCAATAAAAGTGCTAAGATACACACCTCACTTCTCAAAGCCACACAAATACATCACCTGTCGTAAGCTTGACAACTTTTGCCCTGCTACTCTTAATGATCCTCTCTAGAATTAACTGGTCACCCCTAACCACATTCACCTTAGATTAAGCTGTCCACTATTTTAACTCCACTTTCCTCAACATCCTCAATTCAGTCGCTCCTCTTTGCACAGTCCGATTTAGAACTAGTACAGTCCCATGGCTAACATATGATACCCACACAATACTGAAAAATAGAGACAAGACATGGAAACTATGGCTAAAAACTAAACTTCCAGTCCACTTGAGAAAATACAAAGAACTTAGAAACCTGGCTAAAAAGTCCATAATCAAAGACAAGAAGGACTACTACTTCAACCCCCCCCCCCCCGATCGCTCAAAAGTCCAACCCCAAAAAATTCTGGAACTAAGTAAATCAAATTCTGCACTCTGGTCATCCTTCTTCTCCCAAACCATACCCAAATAACACACCTGCAGAAACCACATCCATTTTCAATTCCTACTTCATCAAATCCATATCAAAGATGGTAAAGCCCCATCCCCCCCTTCCTGCTCTAACTACTACTCATAATCACCCTCCAACCTAAACTCTACTAACTCTCTCTTAAACCTGTTCCTACTAACTACATAAAGTCTCTACGCTCCAAACTCAAACCCTGCTCCCCTTCTGCTGATAATCTCCCACTTTATTTCCTACAGTTAGCTGCTGAATCCATTGGTATCCCAGTATCCATCTTAATAAACTGCTCCATCTCTGAATCTGCAGTTCCCTCTATCTGGAAAGAATTCTACACATCACCCATACACAAAGGAGGTAATTCTACCAAAATGTCTAACTTCAGACCTAATGCTATTCTCTCTCCTCTCTCAAAAATATTAGAGAAATGCATTCACAAGCAAGTCATGCAACACCTACTACAAGAAAACTTGCTCAATCCCACCCAGCATGGCTTTCACCCACAACACAGCACTACAACTGCCCTACTATGCTTCATCCATACTATCTCTCAGCCAAGAGACAACAATAAATGAGTCTCCTGTCTTTTCCTCAACCTCTCTAAAGCTTTCGATACTGTCTCCCACTCTCTCCTTCTTACCAAACTGTCTGACCTCAACTTTTCCACTGCTACTGTTGCCTGGCTTTCTAGCTCTCTCTCTGAGCATAAGCACTCTCTCCAAGTGAAGATGGGTGTCTTCTCGCCCCACTACTCTTTAACATCTTCACAAATCTTCTCTATCCCTCCTGCCCCAATCATCCCTCATACAATATGCAGATTACTCTACAGTCATCACCACCTCACAGAGTCCTTCAGAGCTTATCACTGTTACCCAAGAATCCTTCAACTCTGTTGAAACCTGACTTTCACAAAATCAGCTCATTGTCAACCACCAAAAAACTAAACTCCTCTTTTTTCTTCCTAAAAACCTCACCTACCTCAACATCAATTTCTCAGTACTATCCCTTGATAACACCTCCATCACTGCTGAAAACAACACAAAACTCTTAGGAGTCATAATTGACAATCAACTTAAATTTGACTTGCATATAAACAACTGTATAAAAAAAAAAACACACCAGAAACTTGGGCTTCTCTATCGAAACAAAAAGTTCCTCACAACCGAAGCTAAAATTACCCTTGCTCATGCCTACCTCCTACCTAGCCTATTATACAGCTCCCAAATTCTTACACACCTCAACTCTACATTAACAGACAAGATAGAAACAACTTACAATAAGGTAGCTAGATTTGCAGCACAACAAACCTACAAATCTCACCACTGTCTGGCCTAAAACACCTAAACTGGCTTGAGCTTCCCCACCAGCTACTTCTTTTTCATCTCCTTATGGTCCACTCCATCCTCTACCAGAAATCTTACTGTCCCAGCCTATCTCCTCTCATCTCACATTATAACCCTGCCAGGCAGCCACGCAGCTCTCACCAAGACCTGCTACAAATGCACACACCCAGCAACAAAACTGATAAAAAAATCTATAGTTATCATCCTTCTATATCTTGGAACAAACTTCCACTAGAAATCAGATCCCAAAAAAAACTACGCAATTCAAGGCTTCAGCAAGAAAACATCTAAAATCTCAGTGGTCCTGCATCCGTACACAACGTCCTTGAATCCTAGACAGCCCAACTAGGGCCTCTGCATACCTCATCTGCTTTGATTTTTATATCATAATTGTTGCTAACCGACTATTTTCTCCTATTGTATAACACTAAAACAGTGATAAAATGAAATTGTGATATATGATAGCTTGTTTTTATATTGACTATCCTTTGTAGTGAGATCCTGAAAATTGTACTTTCTCAAATTGTTAATGTGCTGACTATTCCTCTGTAAAACCAATTGTGTCATTTGTCTCTAAAGATTTAATGTAATATTGTGAAGCTTTAATCCCTGGGCCTCTGCTGAAAAAGGGCTACCCAGCTCAGTCAGACTATCCCGGACAACAAATGTAAAATAAAATAAAATAAATAAAATTTGAGAGGGGGTGATTTAACTAATAAAACATAGCAAGCTGAAATGAGATGGATCATACTGTTACAAGCACATAACAGCTTTGGCTTAAACGGCATGGTATCTTTAAAACCAGTTTTGAAATCAAGTCATTTACATCATTAACTGTTTTGTTTTATTGATAATTGCATGATAAATGTATGAATGGTATTTAATTGCTGCTTTTTAACTGTGTTTTATGGTCTGATGAAGTGTCAACTTGACGTAAAAACACTTACCTAATTAAAAAAATGTGTTTTTGCTTGTCATGTTCATAGGTTCATAGGTAGGTACTAGGCTATCGGCCCAAGGGCCTACGCAAGCCTAGCCAACAAGGTTCCCTGGCTTACGCCACCCAAGAAAGTTATTTTTCTGTGCCACTGACGAGCAGAGACACAGAAGTGATCCCCGGGGTGTATTTCCTATTTCCCATCCACTCATCAAGATTTTTCTTGAAGAGTGCTAATGAAGAACTTTGCTTGACATAGATGGGTAGCCTGTTCCAGAGTATGGGAAGTCTCTGGGACAGGAATCTATCCCTCCAGCATGTCCTGTTTATTGTGGTGACAAGGTTTAGGTCCCTAGAGCGTGTAGCTCGGAGGAATTTGGATTTCTTTAGGTGTAGCATGTCCAACAGCTCTGGGTTTGACATAGCTTTATATGTTAGGCAGAGATCACCTGTGAGTAGGCGATATGCTACGGAGTAAAGCTGGAGTTTTTTGAGACGGTCAGTGTAGGGCATTTGTTTGAGTCCAGTAATCCTCTTTGTGAGGTACTTCTGTGGCCTTCCCAGCTGCTGCAGATGTCTTGTGAGGTACATTCCAAAGGGGGCGTTGTACTCTATAATGAGTCTAATGAGTGATGAGTAGAAGGTAACGATGACCTCTTTTTTCCTGAATGAGAACCCTTTTATGATGAGGTGTGCCACGTAGAAGGACTTCCTGACTACTGTGGAGATGTGACTATCAAAGGACAGACTACTGTCCATCTGGGTCCCAAGGTCTCTTATCACGCATTCAGTGTTAAGTAGATTGCTGCCTATGTGGCAGTTCATAGGTACAGAGTTTTTACCAAAGAGGATGACACTGCACTTTTTGGCATTGAGCTTGAGGCCATGGCTCTGACACCAGGCATCTGTCTCAGAGAGGCCCTTCTGTAGGATGTTCACATCATTTGGGGACTTGACTATGGCTCCTAGTTTGCAGTCATCTGCGAACTTTGTTAGCAAGAGGTCTTCTGTGTTAGCCTGTACTTCAGAGACGTAGATACCAAACAGGAGCGGTCCCAGGACGGAACCCTGTGGTACTCCACTTGTCACTGGTTTGAGGTCAGATTTGGAGTCTGCAACTTTTACAGTGTGGGTTCTGTCAGTGAGCCAGTTGGCAACCCATCTTGTGATGTAGGGATTTATGCCTAGTTTATTGAGTTTAGCTATAATTCCAGAATGGGGGATGGTGTCGAAAGCCTTGGCGAGGTCAAGATAGGCTGTGTGAACCACTTTACCCTCATCTACGGCTTTGGTGACTGCCTCAAAGAAGTCGAACAGGTTCAGGAGGCATGATCTGCCTTTCACAAACCCGAACTGGGTGGGACCCAGAGTTTGGAGGTTACCAATGTCTTTGTTTATGAGTCCCATGATGATACGTTCCATGGCTTTGCAGACCAGGCTCGTCAGGCTAATAGGTCTATAGTTCCCGGGATCAGTGGTGGCTCCCCCTTTGTGGAGTGGGATAACTGTTGCTGTGCGCCATTCAGTGGGCACAAAGCCTGATGCGAGGCTATTATTGAACATGGTGCTTAAGTGGGGAGCCAGTTCATTCTGAAGTTCGTGTAAAATGCAGCCTGGGATGTTGTCCGGTCCCATGGATGCTGTGCTTTTGGCTTTAGGAGTGCAGCTTTCACCTGCGTAGTTGTGATTACAGGGACTCTGCATTCTTCCTGTATAGATATGGGCCCTTTAGGGGGTGGGGGTGGGGTAAAGTTAGCACTGAACCTATCTGCCAGGATGTTGGCAATATCAGTTGGTTCTGTAATTTTCATGCCTTTGTGCTGTAACTCAGAGCAGATCTGGGTGTTGCCACTGAGATTCTTGACATAGCTATAGAATGCTTTGTGGTTGTCCTTGGAATTAGTGGCAATTTTATTTTCGTAGCTAGCTTTGGAGGATCTTATAAGGGATCTCAGCTTCTTACTGAGGCTGACCAGGGAGCTCCTCCACTCATGGGATTTTACTCTCTTTTGCAACAGTTTCTTCCTTCTGTTGTACAGTTTGTTTATGGCAGGGGACCACCAGATTGGCTTCCTTTTTTTGGAAGATAGCGTCTTGGTTCTGTTTGTGATAGCACGATCCATGCACTCATGTAGGTGCTTATAGAGCGCATGTGTGTAGGATTCAGCAGTTGTAACTGTATTGTCCATCTGCATGGGTGTCATGAAGTTCACTACTTCTGTCTTAAGAAGCATGAAGTTGGCTTTGGAGAAATTTCTTACTGTGGTTTCCTTAATGGGAGGTGGGGGTGAGATGTGGATATCAAGGATGATTAGCTTATGGTCGGATCGGACCAACGAGGAGTTGACTTCAGGTGTGGAACACCGGTCACTCATGTTGGTAATGACTAGGTCTAGGATACTGTTGCCCCTGGTGGGGGTGTGAATAAGTTGATCTAGGGCATTGGAGTTTATGAATTCCAGAAAGCGTTGCGCTAAGGAGTTAGTACATGAGTAGTTTTCCCAGTTAATGGTGGGGTAGTTGAAGTCGCCCATTATTAGGGTGTTTGGTTGAACCCTAATATTTTCCAGTACATCAAGAAAAGAGGAGTGGGAATCCTGGGGCATGGTGGGGGATCTGTAGCAAGCTACAATTTGGATTGCAGTTTTGCCAAGAGTTAGCTGCACTTGGATAACTTCGGATGCATTCTGCTGAGCAACTAGCCTGGAGGTGTGGATATCCTTAATGAATATGGACACATCCCCACCTTTGGTGTTTCGGTCCAGGTTAGATGGCTGAAAAGTGTGGTATGAGTTATAGCCTGGTAATGCAGGGGTGCTCTCTGAAGTCTTGAACCAGGTCTCAGTCACTGCACAGATATCGATGTTCTCCATTTTAAGGAGTGCCTCGAGTGAGTGCATTTTGAAATTTAGACTTCTAGCATTGAGTAGCATTACCCTCAGTTTTTGCTTGCCTGTTCCTGTTATGGTGGTGAATTTGTTACTTGAACCCTGCCTAAAAAAGGCACTATAGGGGCAGCAAGAGCCTTAGCCAGTATCCGGAATCCTAGGAGCGACAGGTGCAGGCCATATGTGGCAAAGCATCGTGGTCTGTCGACCATGTCATCCCAAGCAGACAGATACTGGATCCCCTTTGAATGACACCAGAAGCTTAGCCAATTGTTGAAATCAATCATTTTGTCCTTGTATGTTAGCTGGTTCTTCATTTTTATTTATAAAATTTTCTGATTTGATTAAATCGTTATTATTGTTACTAATCAATGAGACCAAACAGAATTCACAGTTACATCTGGAATAGTTAATAATAAAAGTGAGCAATATCTCTACTTTATTTAAACTAAACAAACTTTTATGACTAGTGTAGGTCTGAAAGCTAATTGGTTTGTGATTGGGCCAATATTTATTTTCTTGCTTTTATCTACATATTTGTTTCCAATAAAAATTCACATTCCTGAATATCTTAAGTACTCTCTAACACAGAGAATACTGGTAGAGAAACAACAGGAGCATCTGTGGATGTCACCGAGGAAGGGAATACCTCACTGGAATTAATAGTTTATGTTTTTCAATGGCAATTTATATAGGTTTAGGTGATGTAATTCCTTTACTTGCAAAATTATTCTTGGAAGACCAGTCAAAGCTACTAATACTGGTGCTGATTTGATTTCTGTAGAGGATGAAGCACTTGAGTCCAGCATTCCTATCTGTGTACGTTAATAAATGTCTCTGTGATCCTTGTTTGGGAGATATCAAAGTGAAGGCATCTGGCTCTGATGAACTTGTTGAGGACATTTTTTAAAACAAGATTCAGAAATGCCCTCTTTAGAATTTTCATCTTTCTCTCTCTTTTCTTTCATGGTCTCGCTCTCGGTTTTTGCTCTTTCTACCATGTAAAAGTTTTTTTAGACACCTCTTTCTTTAGATTTTAGTAATTCTCAGTCAGAAGGGATTTCAAATGCCTCAGTCTAGCTGCCTTATTAAAACTTTAGCAAGCAACCACACAATTCAATTTTATGTTCAGGTTCTAAACAAAACATCCTCTTTAGATGAGATATGCTTATGACAGGCACACTTGCTGACATCCTCTTTAGATGCGATATGCTTATGACAGGCACACTTGCTGACATCCTCTTTGTATGTGATATGCTTATGACAGGCACACTTGCTGACATCCTCTTTAGATGCGATATGCTTATGACAGGCACACTTGCTGACATCCTCTTTAGATGCGATATGCTTATGACAGGCACACTTGCTGACATCCTCTTCAGATGCGATATGCTTATGACAGGCACACTTGCTGACAGCCTCTTCAGATGCGATATGCTTATGACAGGCACACTTGCTGCCATCCTCTTTAGATGCGATATGCTTATGACAGGCACACTTACTGCCATCCTCTTTAGATGCGATATGCTTATGACAGGCACACTTGCTGACATGCTCTTTAGATGCGATATGCTTATGACAGGCACACTTGCTGACATCCTCTTTAGATGCGATATGCTTATGACAGGCACACTTGCTGACATGCTCTTTATATGCGATATGCTTATGACAGGCACACTTGCTGACATGCTCTTTAGATGCGATATGCTTATGACGGCACATTGCTGACATGCTCTTTAGATGCGATATGCTTATGACAGGCACACTTGCTGCTGTCCTCTTTAGATGCGATATGCTTATGACAGGCACACTTGCTGCCATCCTCTTTAGATGCGATATGCTTATGACAGGCACACTTGCTGCCATCCTCTTTAGATGCGATATGCTTATGACAGGCACACTTGCTGCCATCCTCTTTAGATGCGATATGCTTATGACAGGCACACTTGCTGCCATCCTCTTTAGATGCAATATGCTTATGACAGGCACATTTGCTGACATCCCCTTTAGATGCGATATGCTTATGACAGGCACACTTGCTGACATCCTCTTTAGATGAGATATGCTTATGACAAGCACACTTGCTGACATCCTCTTTAGATGCTATATGCTTATGACAGGCACACTTGCTGCCATCCTCTTTAGATGCTATATGCTTATGACAGGCACACTTGCTGACATGCTCCTTAGATGTGATATGCTTATGACAGGCACACTTGCTGACATGCTCTTTAGATGCGATATGCTTATGACAGGCACACTTGCTGACTTAAGTAGAGGGAAAAGACACACACTTATTGTAGTACCAGTTGAAATGATTTTCTCATTTTCTTCAAGTTGTTCGTAAAAAAAAAACTCAAGTGGCCGAATACTTCCTTCTCCAAGAATGATAATTAGGTATAAAGAAAAGATAACTGGATCCAGCAACTGCCTAAATAGTTGGTGTCATCCCAGGGGGATGACACACTCAACAGTCTTACTTGCTTTTCAAAAGATAGCCTGCACCTCTCATTCCAAGACTTCCACATACTGACTAAAGCCTTTATATACCCTCAAAATGACTTCTTTAGGGAGAGTCCGGCTAATGGACATCCCAACATAACATATGAAATTTAAACCATGACCACATTAGGGTATCTCTGCATAAAGCTAGAACAAACTGCCCAAACTTGAGTGTCTCCTGCACTTGAAACACAGCAATAGCTATATAATTACTGAAACTTGCTTTAAATGTCTAGAAAGGACTCCACCCACACCTGGGTTGTGCACCTACCATGCCTTCAGACCCAGTGGCAACTGTGGTGGTGTTTCTATAACTGTTATGGGCCATATTACTCCAGGCAGATTCTCATAGACTCACAAACTGAACTAAGATCATTCTTGTTTAATATGATTTGGAGTTTAATATCAGTTTACAGCCTGTTCTAAGATACCCTTTGTCCCCTGATAAACAGATAAAAGTTCCTAAATACACTTGATGAACTCCCATAAACAAGAACATCTTTATTTTAGGAAGATTTAACTACCCTTCAATAAACTGGTGTACGTATACATCCCAATGTAAGATATGCCCATAAATTCTTAGGATTTGAAGCAGACGTTTAACATTCTCACTAGAGCACATAATGTGCTTGACCTAGTTCTTACGAATGTAGCATCTTCATTCACTATCACCCTTTTGCATTTCTTTCCCTGGTTAATTTTGGTCGTAAATCATAAACTAGTGATATTTACCTACAAAAATCCTTTAAATCCAGGTTAAACAAGATTTCAGAATTCAAAAGATTTCAAATGTACTAACCTCATTAAATTATATAGCAAAGATTCAAAATTTATTTAAAGCAACACAGCGTTGCCAAAGCAGGTAGCTTTACAGAGGATTTCAATGTCCACTTAGATAAATGTATAGAACCGGCAGTATCAACCATGTGAAATTTAAAAACAAACCAAAATAAATAACAAATCCAAAAAAATAAGAAAAAAATCCTTAAATTATACAGATGAAGACACCCTCATTTCAGAAATATGACAACAAACTTGGGGGAAAAATACCAGGTCTACTAGAACAGCCCGTGGACTTAGATTAGGATCTGAACTAAGGACAATGATAAAACGTTTTTAAGCAACATTAGGAAACAAAGAAATAACTAACATTGATCTGAACATAATGATAATTACACTAGCTACTCTGCCCCAGGAAACACTACTAAGATATTAGCACACAATTTTAATGTGAGCTATACTCCAGAGGTGGTTATCCAAAGCCTACTTATCTCTGGATCCCTCAAATCCACCCCTCATCACTAAAACATGTAATGAAGATGCTTTCCAAGGCCATGGGACCTGATAATACACCTATTTTTTTTTTAATAAACAATAATAAATATTCCCCTTCAGAGCTACTCAAAATATTTAACTCAAGTCTAGTACCAGGCTTTTTCCCTGATTAATTGGTGCACAGCAGTACTACTGCAATCCCATAAGCCTGGCCCCCACCACTGACCGATGGAATTACATGCCCATCAGCAGCCTGACAAGTCTCATTTGCAAAGCCATGGAACATATTATAACTGACCTGATAAACTATGGCATGACTACACTGGCACCACAGCTAGATCCTGGTAAATGAATTTGGTTAACATCTTTGAAATGGTAACACAGGCTGCTGACAGCTGTCATGATGTCCACAGAGCATACACTGTCTTGGCAAAGACATATGACACTATCCCCCCAAGATGACATAGTAAGCTTAATGCATTACAAATAAATCCCTATAGTTAGCAAGTTAGCTAAAAGACAGAACCCACAAAATGCGAGTGGGAGATGCCTCACCAGATTAAGAAAAGTATCAGTGGTGTGCCACATGGCTCAGTGCTGGGATGCTTTTTTTTTGTTTTGCATTTACTTTTCTGATCTCCAGACCATGCACTGCCTTACCAAGTTTGCAGGCAACTGCAAACTATCAGGCAATGTCAAGTTCTCATCTGATGCCATAACAATTCAGCAAGAACCTGCACTCAAATACCTGGTTACCAAAATTGGATTAAAAGTAAATGCAAAGAAGTGCAATACTGTCATAAACGGTAGACCAGCATACAGCATAGACAATACCCCACCTCAAAATGAGAATGTTATTAGGGACCTTGGCACTTTGGCCAATAATTTCCTTTCCTTTTAGCATCATGCAACTAAGTAGCTAGAAAGTCCTTTAACACACAGCAGCTAATTGCCACAAGAATATCATCCCGATCTAAACACAGTCACTGTCCCCTTATATTCTGCATTGGTTAGGCCAACTGAGTACTGTTGCCCATTTGGTATGTACCTTAGCAGAAATACAAAACAACTGGAAAGACCCCAAAAGCTCCTAATGAAGATCACTAGATTAAAAACCCTAAGCTAGCGGAAAAAGGCTGGAAGCACTGTCTATTTATTCAGCATCTTATAGACTGCTAAGCCTTGGCTTCCATGCCATTCGGTACACAGTGATACTGGACTTTTTGTAACTCCACAAATGAAATAGTCCCAATATTCCAGAACCAGGAATCTAGATTTTTACCAGTAGGCAAATAAAACATGGAAGAGAAGAGGTTCTTCACACATTCTCTCTCCTACCACTGGAACAAACTCCCAGCTGCAATTTAAACAGTGTGATACACTACTTCCCTTCAAATGTGACCTGGATAATTGGACAGATACTTGCAAATTCACTCCAGGGCAAATTCTAGGGGTTGAGGTGGCGGAGGGGTGTGGTCTAAGCATGGGTACTGTCAAGGTGCTAATGGATATGAGTCAGTTGCTTTAAAAATCCTAGGATTCTCTGATTCCATATGAGAGATATTAAGCAGCACAAAATATGAGTTACAGCAATGAGGGACCGGCATTATTCAGACAGTGAGAAGAATTGAAGTGAGCACATGCTAACACTAGACCTGTAAAGGAGTCTAATGCCACCTTTAGCAGTACTTTGACAGAGACGAGACTCCCACATAAATCCAGCACAAACAAGTGATCTCTTTAGAGGGAAAAGGAACATCTTGGGAAATCTGGCTAAACCAATAAAAATCAGAAGGTGAGTAAAACAAATGTTATTAATTATCAGAGTGATTCCTCCCAAAAAAGATCAGTAGCTTTGATGAGTACATTAACTCCTACCTTAAATTAGAATAATAACTGTCTCAGTAATTTCTCTTTCAGAAAGAAAACTGGTTCATTACATATCTCGTACATAATCTTGCACCCTGCAAGACAACTTATGCAGGTACAACTAGTAATATTCTGAAGTTAAATCACTCTGAAACTTTAGAGTTGAACTAAATGGTTACTGTTTTGTGGGTCTACTGCCTTCAAATTGCTGACTTCATTTACTGCACAATGAACTTAAGGAAGCATAAAAAAATGACTGTGAGCTTCTCATACTGGTGTCAGTGCAACAGCACCAGTGAATTTCCATGAATACAGACCCTTCACATTGAAGGGTTCCTTTTGTGTAAGGGCAAATTCTAGGGGTTGGGGAGGGGCAGAACAGTGTTTGGTAACTCTCTTGACCCTGAGACAAGTGATATAATGGGAGATGAGTTAAAGTCAGACTGATATGAAGGGTATAGCTGCTGGTGGTTAGGTGATGGATAAATGAAGGAGTACCATGCTGTAAAACTTGACTAAATGCAACTTGGTGTTTCACCAACCATTCACCAAATGACAATAAAATAACTGCCAGTGTGTTCTATCCTCTACAAGGCACCAAAGAAAACCCTTTATCAGCCAGTCTATATTGACCCACATGCAACATGAAGACAAGAATCAGAAGTACAGAATATTAAAGTACTTTAAGTCAACAAACTAGATGCTATACACAACCTACCAATTCTCAGTATAAAAACACATTTTCCTAAAGCAGGTTTCATTTTACCAGTTTTATCTTAACTGTCTAGCAGAAAACATTCACTTTTAATGCATGTTTCCATGTTGCAGACACCCTACGCCTCTTCCTTGATTTCTTGCCATGTTAGCACTGTATCACCCACTGTATTAGATATTACCTATACGGTAGTTTAGCACAGTGTTGCCATGCACGAGCTGCTAACGAATGTCATCATGTAGTCCTGCACTTTATTCTTCCGGTCTACAATTGTGTGACTTATATGCAAGTCACTTAGTCAGTGGTGCTGGACCATCACTGAAAAGTGGCATTTCTGCCTAGTGGTCTTACAGAATTAAGACATTAATAAAATAAAATTTAAATAAAACAATATTCAGAGATCAGTTCGAGTCCCATTACTTGACCACCACATAATTCTAATGTAAAGACCCTTACTGTTGCAGTTTATGTTCCCAGAAAGTCTGTATCTTTGGATGCTAGATGTTCGCTACCCAGCTTTCTTTATCAGCCTCAGAAATGGCAGTGGCATATCCAAGAAAAGTTGTGGTTTAATCTGAGAAATTAATACACTAAAAACAAGTAGAGGCTCATGTGTGGAAGCCAGGTAAGGTCTGACTAATGAAAAATATTTTATTCACAATGATTCTTCTGAAAAAATTATTCAATATGAAACAAGATTTTTAGATGCTATTACAGCATTACCTAAAGAACTTAAAATCTAACTTGAACTTTAATTCATTGACTTTACTATTTTGAAAGTTTTTTTTTTTTAAGAAACTATCCGTGGATTCAATTAAGGCGTTGGAAGGTGTTTGCTACAGTACACTATCTAAAGAGCTGGGTGACATGATGTCTTCTTTAACAGATGTAAGAAAGATTCAGATAAATAATGCACAGACACCCAGTGTAGATGGCAAACCACCAGAACACTTAGGGGTTAAGAAAAACTCACAAGAATATATGTTTATGTTAACATGCAGACCCATGCGCTGGCAGGGGTCTATGTGTTTCTTGAGGACTATTACAATGTATGGACTAAAAAATACTCTTTAGCTTTAAATCTGCAGTTAAAGAGTTATTTGTATGCTATGCATAATTTTGATTTTTTACAATTTTCATAGAACAGATGATGATAAATACCGACAGCGTAAGTGAAATTTATTATTCTTGTTTTATAATGTTTGAGATAATGAAACTACACAATATATTTGGATTGCTAAAGGGCTATATCACAGTCATACTTCCATAAGGGTTGTTGGAGGGCTTATTACCAGTTCCCCATTATGGTCAAGATCGTATTACACAAGATGTGGGATTTCTCCAACTGATCCATAGGACAATAAAAAAAATTTATAAGCTGAACTGGAGCATGTGGACTAAAGATGATTTTCAGTGTCATACGTTTTGCAAATAAAGAGGGTTTTTTTATGCCACTGACATTATGGACAGGTTTGACTTGGACTTTCACACTTAACTGATGAGTTAGACCAGTGAAAAGTACTGATTTAACTGCTAACATTTACGATACGGTTCTAATCTATATCAAATCAGAATAGGGTTTCTCTGATTAATAGAAGAATGCAGGTCTCTCTAAATTTTGCAGACTGAATTTGATGTAGTTTACACAGTTCCCCTTTACAAATGTGTTTTTCAAGGATATGGTAAGTTCATACAATACTTGCTAAAATGTACTTTGTTTTTGTATTTTAATAGAGATATAAGTTACAATTGGATAAAGCCCTTTCTGACATTACAGATGGGGCAATCTAGTTATGAGAGTTTGGAAACTTTCCCTGCTCAGCTGTATTAAGGTATAAAATAGAAAGAGTTAACTTTGGAGTTTAGTGTAGTAATTTTGGCATGCCATTATGCACCTTAAATGAATGGTGACAGTATTCAATATACTTTATGATATTCTGAATGTCAGACAGGAGACTGGGGAGGTGCTGATAAGGCTGAAGAGGATAACAGACTTTCTTGTGTCATTTTTTTGCTTGCAGGGGGGTGTACAGTCAATCTGAGACCTTGTGTTTGCTATATTTTTTTCCATATTTTAAAATGATATTGTAATAGCATGGGTTTCTCAATCTGTGTAATAGATTATATGCAGTCTATGATTGGGCAACTGATAATGCAAAAGCTTTATGGGTTTGTGAGTTTACTAGACCCTGCCCAGGCTGGGATGTCATGTATGTCCCTCCATCCTCCATTCCCAGACTGGGATTGGGACTGATTGGACAACAGGCTCTTACCTTTTGCTGGTGTCCTTACAAACTGGAACAGATATATATTGCAGGAGATATGGGTGCAAATTTCATGAAGTGCTTAAAGATGTACTTGCATACATCTGGCACCCTGAAATAAAGTTTTGAAAAAGAGGGTAGATGTGACCATTATACTATTACTTAAAATAATACATGATTCTTATTTATTCATTTTTTTATTTTATTTAACTTATCTGTTGAACGAGTAAGCCCACTAGACACAACTGTCATTTCCAGGTGTGAGACAGAATAACTGACTTACTTAGTGTTACACAGTAGGCAGAAAGTAGAAGGAATCAACCCTTGTACTGTAGGCAAATGAAGCACCTCATTAAGAGCTCATAACTTTAGTCTTCTGTGCTAACTGCCAGACACCAATTTTCACCTAGTCGCAACAAAACAGGTAAATCAGTTGTATGAGCAGGTTGCTCATCTTATTTTATTTTGCTGTACTAAGGTTTCCTAGGAGAATATTATCAGTATTTTACAATATTGAGATTTCTGTATTTGAACATTTTTGAACGTGGTATTTTTAAAAGCATTTTTCAGCTTTATTTAGATTTGACATCATTTACAAGAAAGTAGGTTTGTTACTTTTACACATCACTATAATATCTCCAGAAGTATGGGAAGCAGGACTGATGAAAGGGAGGCCTCACAAAACTGAACAGTAAGACAAGCACAGTTGTTTGTGAGTCATTGCTTGGAGGCATACACATGTCATAGTGGGGTCAAACACTGAAGTATAGTATGTTTCTCACTGAAGATGTTTACACTGATGATCAGATATTTCAACTACTACAGAATGTATAAAACTTGAATGTCTGACTTCCTGTTATTGTTAAAGGAGAAATATTTTTTATGATTTTTTTCCGAGAACCTGAGGAAAGGAATGTGTAACATTATGGTATGAACAGTCAGTGTTAGACTGGGCAACTGCTTGTTATCCAATAAAGAAAACAGGACGTTAAGTACTATGCCATATTTCAGGGTGTTACTATACTGAAACAAGATTCTGATACATCAGTTGAAGAGTTATTTTGCATATTACTAGATTTGCTATTGTCTGAAACTGTATGCACTTGTATGCATGGTCATAAAGGTGTTTTATTTCAAAAGACATTAACAAAGGTGGTTTCGTAAAAAAAGTAAATACTGGGAAATTACCAGTTCCATAGTTATAATATTATGGACATTAGTACTATAAATTAATTACTTTGCTCTGCTACTGACATAAGACTTTGAATACACACACACAAATAAACAAATTAAAGTGCTCATCATCGGTGTACCCAGCCCAAACGAACGTCCACTACAGAGCTTCCATTAACAACAGTTTCTTCTGCTCCTTACCTTGATCCTGGGCATGTCCCTTTTCTAAGTACATCTCCCAGTACTGTTTTCAGGAAGTACAACCTGGTCAGCTACTGAAGGTAAGGACTGGAAACAGGACTCCTCTGGAGTTAAGGCCTAGAACCAGCCATCCTTGCAGGTAGTCAGTAGCAACTAATCTGGAGGTACAATGTGTCATAATGCAAAGTCCGCATTAAAGCACTTACCATCCTGCCATTCCTCCCTACTTCCTTCATGTCAGTGTTGTGGTCTTCGTTCCCTGTGTCCACTAGCAGTCACCCTGTCACCATCAATTCCTTCACCTTACCATGGAACAGGAAGGTTGTACTACACCTCTTTCATTCCATTCTACTGTCCACAAGCTGAAACATTTGTTCATTCATACTTTTTACTGAACCCATTATCTTTATTGTTGGTTCTACAGTGGTACCTTTGGTCTCTTTCATGTTGTTTTTTGCCTTTATTGGTTACTGAACCTAGGTAACTGCCAATATGGACACATTCCTTGCCTCTATACCAAAGGGTTTGATATGTATGTATGCAGCATACTTGACAAATGAATACAAACCCAAAAATGTCAGATTTGAAAAGTAAAACTACATTTTCAATAATTTCTTAGTCAATACTATACATAGAATATTGTTCTTGGTTTTAATAATCCAAAAACAAGGTTCTTCTTAGACTTAGGTCACACAAAGTACCTTAAGCTGCCCTGCTTATTCGCATCAAAACATCAACATGATCTTCAAGTTGTCCACAATCAACTATGAACTCCAGTTATGATAAACACTGCCACTTACTCCTCGAGTGTTCTTTTCTGCCCTTTTCTGATCATCACCATATCATGATTGATGTTAAGATGAGGTTTCTGTGCTATCAGTTTCTCCATAGTAGATGGACTGATGGAGCCATTCAAGTGGGCATGGAGCTCCTAAAATACAGAAGAAACAAATCATGTAATACACTGTGTTGACAAAGTCAGAAAATGGGTGTCAATTAAGGAAAATTATAAAACAAATATGAATAACAGGCTGATTAAAATGCAAGTACACAAAAGACATGAAAAATGTACACCTACCTCTATTCCGGCAGACCACATACGAATCAATGCCTTCTCAAAAACGAAACGTAATAAATACTAAGACCAACAAAGCTGTAACAATGTCTGAACAATGAGACCTAAAGAAATGTAAATCCAGATTTTCTCATATTAAATCTGTTAAAGCATCCATCTCTCTGTTCACATTACCACTTCTCCAATCCAGGGCACTGTCAAGCTAAGTCTATCCTACTAAGCAACAGGAAAAGGCAGGAAGCATTTCTGAACAGAATGCTAGTTTATTACAGTCTCAACCAAGCTACTCCTCTAAAATGTATAAAATGTAAGTAATTTATAAAAATATCAAAACGCCACAGGAAAATCAAGTAACCACCCTCAAACATCTTTGGAAAAGTCAGTACAAACAATAAAGTGATCATCGATGCATACTAAAATACAATCTTAGATGTAAACTACTGTATATTTTAAAAAAACAAACTGTACCCAATCATATTACAGCTTCACACTTTAGACACATGTAGATTGTGCCATCACTACCAAGTAACACTGAAACAAAAGACAGGTTTATAACCCACTGTCTTCCAATCCTCCTGGATAAACTTCCCCTGCATGGTAAGTGGGTGTGATGCACTATCTTACTTTAAGAACAACCTAAACGACTGGATGGGTATCCAGAGATTTACTCCAGGATTTCCTAGTATGGCCTTCCTGGAGAAAGATGTGGCCTGAGGGAGTATTGTCAAGGCGTAAATAGTTTAAAACTCAGTGGCCTTGGAATATCTATGAAAACTGTAGCACTTTACAGCGCTGCAATGCAGATACCATCCTATACGGGCCCCAATTCTTCCACAAATACAAAAGCAATCTATTTGCTACAGTTAAAAAACATCCTGATTCCCATATGCTCTGCGAAACATACATTACTACCATATGGTCTATAGCACAAAGGCACTGCCTAAATACCTCCCTTTTTTGTACTTTTGTAAAGGAAGGAAAGGCAAAATGCACCAATCTATGCAAATTAAAAAGTTACATTCAGAACTTAATATTTACTTCTCTATGTTCCACAATTGTTTACAGTTTGCACAAAGCACTGCAAAAAGTGCACTACTCCATACTCACACAACTATACACCAATTATATAACAAAACAGAAAATGTAACAGACGTGTAAACTGTAGCAACTTTTTATTACAACTGAGCATTTTCGTCTGTGGTAGGCAAAAGACTTCTTCAGAATAACTCCACCAATTATATATAGAAATCTTTCCATCGAAGCACAAAAGCTTATCTAATATGACTGACTTGAAATGCTGTCTCTGAGTTCACACTCCTTGATTTGTGAAATCTTTCACCATAAAATTTAAAGTAAAAGCAATTTTAAGCAATACTTTCAGGCCTAACTTTATGGTACAGAAGTATGGAGGGATGAGTGTGGAGTAGGAGACCAGCCTTTGAGGCTTTGTTTACTGGATCCCAGCACTACACAAGCCAGGCAGGAAGGAAGAGGAGTAAACAGGCATGTACGGCTTGCCTCTCCCTTGCAAATGCTCATGGAACATATGAGGGGAAGTGTGATTTCTTAAGTGGAGATTGAGGAAAAACTTCCTATGCCTCAAGGATGGGGGCTGGGCTATTTGTTACTCGCATCAATTGGAGAACTGAGGGATGAACAATGAGGTCATCCCATTGGATGTTCCCATTATGCTGTTTAGCCAGGAGTGCATGAGGAGACAGGGCCATAAACAAAAACCCTTAACCTAACCCTCACGGCTACCTTAGTGACAGCGCCTCTTAGTCAACTTTCATCCTCAGTGATGTGGGAACTAATAAGTTGATTGGCTGAGGGTGCCAATGATCATCAGGTGGGGAGACAAAGATAAAAAAAAAAAAAAGAAGGCAATACTTTTTTTACAAAGACAAGCACTAGAAAACACACAAAATACTTCAAATAATGATGGAAATTTGTGTTCAACCAAAACCACTTGTTTTTTGACATAGCACAGAACCTCCACACACCCTTGAAACTAGACTAACTCTCAACCTAAGCACTCAGAAAGCATCCTACAGCCCAGCACTTCCTCAGACCCAATAGCAAGCACTAATATACCCTGACACTGACTGCAAGGCTCTTTATAAACCACTCACCAACCAAGCGACTAAGCAGCTCACCCTACTATTCAGGCATGACCAAAGGGCAATTTCAGGTGTACTCTCCAGTCCAGCTGGTGAATCTGGGTATCCTGAGGCAATGTTACAACTGCCTCCTGTACACAGCCAACCCTCTCCTCCTACCACAAAACACTAACACATGCGAGAGATGCAATTATACAGCCAAACTGGAAGCTAAGCTGTCTCCACCCAAGACTGGAACAGGACAGTCAAGAGGAGAAGGTTAACACTTGCACCACACCTCCAGTCGCACACAGACCTACTAAAACAGTACTGGCAAAAAATACACAAATACACAAAATCATACCCGGAGGCTCTAAATAAAAACCTGCAAAAGCATCAGAGACCTCCAAAGCAGACACCCAAACAACCTGCACCTCCCGTCACAAACCAGACAACACATAAAACACAAAATTAGTGTGCCACACAATCACAGCCGTTAAGGTGAAATAACATAACTAACACACTAGTAATAGGTGACTCTATAGTCAGGCACACTGACGTCCGACTCACTAGGCTGAACAAGTAGAAGGTTACTGTTAGCTGCCTGTTGGGAGCCAGAATCCGCCACATAACACAAGCACTCGGGTTACTCCAGAACAAGTACAAATATGACTCTGTCATTGCTCATGTTGGTGTGAATGACCTGAGACATACCTCCCTGGACTACATGATAAGAGACATGGAAGAGCTCGCCGATCATGTAGCCCAGGATGGTATGACCCTGACCCTGAGTAGCATCCTGCCCTCACCAAGAATGATACCTCAGTATAAAGAAAAAAATGATCAATTTCAACAATTTGCTAAGCTTCTGGTGTCATTCAAAGGGGATCCAGTGTCTGTCAGCCTGGGACGACATGCGCGACAAGCCGCATTGCTTCGCAAGAGACGGCTTGCACGCGTTACCCCTAGGCTTTCGAATACTGGCCAAAGTTCTTGCTGCCCCCATAGTGCCTTTTTTAGGCAAGGCTCAAAAGTCAAACCCACCTCCGTAAACAGCACAATTAACAAAAATCTGAGGGTAATGCTACTCAACGCCAGGAGTTTAAATCTCAAAATGCACATGCTTGAAGCACTCCTCAGTATGGAGAACATCGACATCTGTGCAGTAACTGAAACCTGGTTCAAGGTTCCAGAGAACACCCCAGCACTACCGGGCTACAACTCATACCACACGTTTCGGCCACAGAACACGGACCGAAACACAAAAGGAGGGGGTGTATCCATATTCATCAAGGATACCTACACCTCCAGGTTAGTAGTGCAGCATGATACCTCTGAGATTATCCATGCGCAACTAACATCAGGCAAATCTGCAATGCAAATTGTGGCCTCTTACAGATCACCCTCCATGACCCAGGACCACCACTCCACCTTTCTGGAGACACTGGAAAACATGAAGGTCCTACCGAACACCCTGATATTGGGCGATTTCAATTACCCTACCATTCACTGGGAAAACTACTCGATTACAAACTCCCAGGCCCAGCGCTTCCTGGAATTCATCATCTCAAATGCCCTGGATCAGCTGGTAAATTCCCCTACCAGAGGTAAAAACATACTGGACCTGGTCATCACCAACATGGGCGACAGGTGTTCCACACCGGAGGTCAACCCGTCACTGGTTAGATCAGACCATAAACTAATCACTCTGGATGCCCACACCCCACCCCCCCCCCAACTAAGGAAACCACAGTAAAAAACTTTTCTAAAGCGAACTTCACCTTCCTTAAGAAAGAGGTGGTAAGATTCACGGCCCCCACGCTCAAGGATAATACTGCCCAGGATGCAGAAACCTTTACAAATGCACTCTATGAGCACCTACAAGAATGCATGGATCGTGCCATCCCTAGCAAAACCAAGACTCACTCCTCTAAGAGAAGGAAACCAGTTTGGTGGACCCTTGCCATAAACAGGCTATACAACAGATAGAATAGGAGGAAACTAGTTCAAAAAAAAAGCAAATCCCAAGAAGGAAAGACATCCCTGATCAGTATCAGTAAGAAACTAAGGTCCCTCATGAAATCACCCAAGGCTAACTTCGAAAGAAAAATAGGCAAGGATTCAAAAGATAACCACAAAGCCTTCTTTAGCTATGTTAAGAATCTAAGTGGCAACTCGCAGATATGCACTGAACTAGTGCAAAATAGCACAAAACATACTGAATCTACTGATTTTGCCAACATCCTGGCAGATAGATTCAGTGCAAACTTCACCCCCCTCTCACTTCCAAAAGGGCCCACAACAGTACCGGAAAAGTGTAGTGTCCCAAAAATCACAGACGCACAGGTAAAAACAGCCCTTTCAAAAGCCAAAAACACTGTGTCAATGGGACCAGATGGTATCCCAGGCTGCTTCTTGCACGAACTACAGAACGAACTAACCCCCCACCTAAACACGCTGTTCAACCTCAGCCTCTCCACAGGCTATGTGCACACAGAATGGCGCACAGCAACAGTTATTCCTCTCCACAAAGGAGGGGCCACAACTGACCCTGGTAACTATTGCCCCATAAGCCTGACTAGCCTGGTTTGTAAGGCTATGGAGCACATCATCATGGAACTCATTAACAAAGACATTGGGAACCTCCAAACACTTGACTCGACCCAGTACAGCTTTGTTAAGGGCAGATCATGCCTACTAAACCTGGCTGACTTCTTCGAGACAGTCACCAAGGCCATAGACGAGGCAAAGGTGGTTCATACGGCCTACCTTGACCTCGCCAAGGCTTTTGACACCATTCCCCACTCGGGTATTGCAGAAAAACTCACCAGCCTGAACATAAACCCCTACGTCACGAGATGGGTTGCCAACTGGCTTACAGACAGAACTCACATGGTAAGAAAAGCGGGCTCCAGGTCCGACTCTAAACCAGTCACAAGTGGTGTCCAGCAAGGCTCAGTCCTGGGACCCATTCTGTTCGGCATATACTTCTCAGAAGTACAAGCAAACACAGGAGGACTATGGCTAACCACGTTCGCCGATGACTGCAAACTGGGAGCCATAACTGACTCTCCAGCTGACATGGAAATCCTCCAAAAGGGCCTTACTGAGATGGACACCTGGTGTCAAAGTCATGGCCTCAAGCTAAATGCCAAAAAATTCATAGTCATCCCGTTTGGGAAAAACAAAACACCCACGAATTACCACATAGGTGGCAGCCCCCTTAATACAGAAGAGGTAATAAGAGATCTGGGGACCCAGGTAGATAGTAATCTCTCCTTTGACAATCATATTGCTAATGTAGCTAGGAAATCCTTCTATGTGGCCCATCTAATTACTAAACGGTTCGCATCTAGAAATAGAAAGGTTATAGTGCCCCTCTACTCGTCACTCATTAGACCCATCATAGAGTACAATGCCCCATTTGGGATGTACCTCACAAGACACTTCCAACAGCTGGAAGGACCACAAAAGTACCTCACCAAGAGCATTACTGGCCTAAAACATATGTCCTATGCAGCCCGACTGAAAAAACTCCGGCAGTACTCAGTGGCATATCGCTTACTCAGAGGTGATCTCTGCCTGACTTACAAAGCCATGTCTAACTCAGAATTGATGGACATGCTCCACCTAAAGAAATCCAAGTCACTGCGAGCCACGAGCTCTAGTGAGCCAAACCTTACCACAACAATAAATAGAACATGCTGGAGGGATAGATTCCCGTCACAGAGACTCCCCATGCTTTGGAACAAAATTCCAAACTACATCAGGCAGAGCCCCTCCCTAACACTCTTCAAAAGAAACCTTGACGAATGGATGGGTAACAGAAAATACACCCCTGGGATCACTTCACTGGCTCTGCTTGACAGAGGATCTGTTAATTAATCAATGGGGCAGCGAAAGCCAACACACTCTGGCTGGGCTTATAAATGCCCTCGAGCAGACAGCCTAGTACCTACCTATGAATCTAGTAATACAAAAGTGCTTTGAGAAGCCAAACCACAAAGAATGCTAATAAGCAAAGCAGTAGCGTCACATAAATAACAAACAAGCCGATAAAAGAAACACTACATGTCTTCACTACCAAACAACGGAAAAAAAGCATATCCAAATGAATGTGTAAGGCACTCGCCATTACGGTAGATCTTCAAAATTATGCAAATGCATACCACTGCATTCTTTACTTTCTGAGCAGTTCTCATCAATCACAGCAGTCAGTTCATCACACAGAGCAGTCCACATATCGTTTCCAGTGTCACAGCACTAAGGCTGCCTGAGACTGCTTACTTCTTATCTTAATTCCCTAGGCAGCTACAGATTCCATTACCATGGCTACGGTGTTTCATCCCATCTTTATGGACTCTGATCTAATACAGCACCTACAGCAACCACTACGCTTGCCGTCCCGTTCCTTTTAATCTTGAGGAGCCTGGTTGCGTTCATTTCATAAGCGATCTTGCAAGACCAGCCTCCTATCTACAGGAGGTCATGATTTGGTCTTCATTCTTTACTTAAGAGGCCTCCGCATGTAGACTCCTTACGTCTGGTATAACTCACGCAGAATGCTCTTCTGTTTCCTTTTCTCAGGAATCTCAACTTCATTTTCTCTGAACTGTCTCTCCTGTGAGGTGAGGCTCTTGAAGACGGCACCAATGTTTAAATTTGAGGTATAATTCTCTTCTTGAGAGTTTCAACACGGGAATGTAGACTTTAGATCCAAACAGTTGGTTACCTTAGCCTTCTAATATTGTTGTTCCCTAGCTGATCCCTAGCTCATGTCAAACACTGCTGTTTTTATATGAATTTTGTTACTCGTTTGTTTGCAACAGCTAGCACTCTGTTCTGCTTCTGTAGTTTAACTCTTTTGGTACTTTTAGTATCCGATCCTGGGATACCACCCATTGTGTCACTATTTTGTAGGTGAGTAAATTAGGTCATTCTTTGATAGTTCTTTCCTTTCCCCTTCCATGCTTTATCAGGGGGCTCATCACTTGCAATTAGGATCCAAAGAAAGATTCTATTCTAATACACTGCTATCCACAAATGCCAACTTTCTCAGGAACATTTATCCTGATTCCCCTTTCAGGGCCATCAGCAACAGTGGTTTATTTTCATCCTGTCTGCATTGTATTGAGTTTCCATGACATGTGATCAGGCAGATATATTTAGGGGAAACAGGTGCCCTAAAATACTTAAACTTTCCTTGCGTAATATATTTTAGGCTGTGTCTAATTTCCCAACTGTCATCTTGCACATTGTATGAGATAGCTACTGTGTTACTGCTATACCTATAAAATCTTTGCTGACTACTAACTGGGGTGGGCTATCTGCATTATAGCTGCCAAGACCTTGAAGTTGAACAGCTGTCTGTTACAGAGGTTTTCATTTGTGAACTTCTCTTGCGTTGAATATGGCTCTTTTCATTTCTTCTTTCCTTTAAGGTCAGTGTATTCCCTTTGCAGCAGTTGCTTCTTTGAACTATAGATCTTGCACATTTTTCTCTATAGGGAAAGCCACTTTGGTATTCTTCAGCCTTCCTATTTACTTACTTTAGCTCAGCTTCTTCTCCAATTAAGATGATCATTCCCAGACTGACTGCTTCCTTCAAGCTTTTGGACCAAATGGCTGGGGTGCCTTCTGTGCAGAGTCCGCATGTCCCCCCTGCGTTCATGTGGGCTTCCTCTGGGTGCTCCAGTTTCCTCCCATGTTACAAAAAGATGCACCTGGAGCATTTCTCCCAGGGCCTCAGTTGAAAATTGGCTCATTTCAACTCATACTTTCCAGGTAAACAAACGTTAAATAAATAAATAAATAAAATATTACTGAATGACTTTCAGTTATATCACTGCTGGCTTACTAGATTCCTTTTATCTAAAGATGGTTTCAGTAACTGGCCTTGCACCTTGTATAATATTTGGGCTACACTGTCCTTTGCTGTTTTTCTAATAAATTGCTCTTGGCTTAATACCTTTGTCACAATCTGCTTACTCTGCAATTTCCTGTTTGTCACTGAGGACACCTCTTTGTTCAGAGATGGCAAAATGGTTAAGGTCTTCATCACCCATGCACAAGGTGGAGATGGTATAAAGGTTAAGGTCTTTGCCTCCCATGTACAAGTTACAAGCTTCAATCCTGGCCTCTGATCAATGCCTGTTTGGAGTTTGCATGTTTTCTCTGTGTCTTTGTGGGGGGTTTTCCCACTGCCAAAACACATGCTCAGTGTTTCCTTCTAAAAAAAAAACCTTACCTAAGAATGAAGAGACTCTAGATGGTGCCCTATAGGAGGAAGAGTTGCACTGACCAACTACTTTGGATATCTATTGTGGTGTGCAGTATCCTCAAGATAAAAAAACACTGATCACAGACTGCGAGTTGTGGCAGGGCTAGCCAGTGAGCGGTGCAAAAATATGGTTCCAGGTTATCTGGTCATGTTTATGTTGCCAAAATAGGCATGGGCATTTACCAGTAATAAGTGAGCTGAGGACCTGGCCTAATTGGTCCCTATGCCAGGGACCCAGAGGGGTGGTGTGTGTGCCCCCTATTGGTAAGTGTATGCCTGCCATAAAGCCCAGCATCCCTAGGTCAATAAGCTACTGGCTAGCCAGTGTCCAGTTGCCCAGCTTGGGTTACCTGGGGTAGTTCTGTTGAGTGAAAGTTGGACAAAAAAACAAACAATCAACCTGCCAAACATGAACTAAGAATTGCACACTCAGCGTAGGTTCACTGACAGGATGAGGCTTGGAAATGGATGACATGTCGGTAAGGAGATGGCTGGACATACTACATATATAAAAAAGACAAGGTGGAAGGGCACACAGTGCATCCAGAGTCTACTACTCAGGAGGAAGATAGGCTACACATGGTGTGGGAATTGTAGTGAGGGAAAGACTTAAAAAGACAGTGAGTGATGTCATCAGAATTAGTGACAGATTTGTGGCAATCAGACTTCAACATAGGACAGGATTCATAATCTCAGCCTATGCCCCACAGCAGGGTTGTGATAGTGAAGAAAAGACTGCATTCAGACAGCAGTTGCAGAATCTACTGGATAAAGCAGGACAACATGAATTGGTGTTGATAATGGGTGACTTGAATGCACATGTCTGGACAGATAGAACAGGATAGGAGGACTGTCTGGATCTACATGGATGGGGTAACAGGAATAAAGAAGGAGGGGCAATTCTGGGCTTCTATCTGTCAAATGGTTTGCTGGTAGCCAACACATAGTTCAGCAAGACAGAGTCACAAGATCAAACATGCAACTCGGGTAAACTTCCTTCTAGTAAGGAAGTGGGCACAGGGGTAGAAACAGCGATTGCACAGACATCCCCATTGAAACAGTTAGCCCAAAGCATAAACCACTGGTTGTCACAATCAGTTGCAAGCAGCGGTCAGAAAAGGCTCTAAGGTCAGCAAAGACAAGGCTGACGACCTGGAAGTTCACTGGAGAGAAAGCACAACGCTTCAAGGAATTACTCAGGGCTCTAACACCGCAAGAAGAAGAGAAAATAGGTGGAGTTAAAGAAGAATGGCAGCGCCCACTTGTGAGAACTACAGAACAGATATGCAACAGAAATAAGGTACACAAGGAAATCTGGTAGTGGAATGCAGACGTCCAGGAAGTTATTAAAAGAAAGAAGAAGTGCAGGAAGAAGTGGGAGACAGAAAAGACAGATCAGGCTACAAAGGAATACTGGTTAGCTAACAAAGAATAGGAGTTGCAATAGCAAAGACAAGGCATCAGAGGAACTCTACCAGCTTCTGGAGCATGAATCAGTGGCTGGCACAAAGAAACTCTAACAGGTTGCAAGGCAAAGGCAGAAAGATAAAGAATAGAGTCAGACACCCTGCATAAAAGATGCTGGCAACAACCTGCTCACCAGTCCAAAGGACATCAAAGACAGATGGAAGGAGTAAACCCAGCAGCTTCTGAATGAAGAAAACCACACAGAAGCTGAATGGCCCCAGACACAGCCTACAGTGAGATAAGTGGAGCCCACCATAGAAGAAATAAGTATATCATTAAAGAAAATGAAGTCAGGGAATGCTGCAGGTCAGATGAGGTCACAGCAGCTTTGACCAAGATGTTGGGTGAAAAGGTGAGAAATGGTTCTTGAGGTTACTTACAGTAGTATGGAGAGAACGACATATCCCAGACGGCTGGATAATAAGTACATTAGTGCCACTGTTCAACAACAAAAGGGACATTCATAACTGTGGGCAGTACAGAAGTATCAAACTCTTATCACACTGTATGAAAATTCTGGAGAGGGTGACTGAGCAACGAATAAACAGAGTATTAGAATGTAAGGTGGGAAATGAGAAGTTAGGGTTTTGATCAGGATGAAACACCACTGACCCAATGTTTGCAGTGAGACAGATACTTGAGAAGAAGCTAGAAATAAGGAAAGAGTCCAACTGGGCATTCCTAGACTTGGAGAAAGCATATGACAAGGTCCCAAAAAAGCTGATTTGGTCAGCCCTGCTGTGGTCCAAAGTCCAGGAAACACTGCTAGAATTAATGAAAGCATGCACAAAGACCCAATGACTTGAATACGAACAATGTTCGATCTTACAGAGGTGTTCCCAGTGGGAGTGGGTGTGCATCAGGGTTCAGCTCTGAACCCACTGCTGTTCATACTGGTGATGGACCACACTGTTAAAGTTGCTGTATGCAAACAATGTGGCATTACATGCAGACTCTGAGCAAGAACTTCAGCAAAGGTTAGGGGAATGGAATGCAAACATTGAAGGCACATGGGATGAAACTGAGTACAGGTAAGATAGGTGTAAAGGCAGCAAATGGGGGAAATCAGAAGATGATGAAAAATGAGATAGAAGGGAAAACAGTGGAATATGTTAACAGCTTCAAGTATCTGGGGGGCATAGTTGAGGAGAAAGGAAATCTAAATAAGGAGGTCAAAGCTAGAATCAGAGGGGCTGCAGTCAACTGGCACAGAGTGTCAGGGGTAATGTATGAATTAAGAATGCCAAAGAAGCTGAAAATTAAGGTGTACATAACAGTGGTGCAATCAGTGCTATTATATCCTATAGAAACCTGGGCAGTAAAGGCAGAGCAGTTGAGGAAACTAGAGGTGGTGGAGATGAAGTGCCTGAGATGGGTGGTAGGATGCACACTGTGGGACACATGAAGAAATGAAGACATAAAAGCAGAAGACAAAGAAGCTCCAATTGCAGAAAAGGTCACAGAGAACAGATTATGGTGGTTCAAGCACATGTGCAGAAAAGCAAAAGACAATCTTGTCTTCTTGTGATTATTTTTTGTTCAATATTTTAGATCTTAATTCTACGTATCTATGTATTTTAGTACTGGAGCTTTTCTCTCTGGGTCTTCTCTGAAAACGGGCTACTTGCCCAGTCGGACACTACCCGGTAATCAAATGTAATAAATAAAAATAAATTTGATGAAGATGATTTGGGAAAGACAAAATGAAGCCAAGAGGAAATGAGGGCATCTAGCAAAGAGGTGGATAGACTGTGTGAGAGAAAGCCTACAACAGTCAGGCATAAGTGTTGAAGAAGGTAGGAGACTGGCAATGAATAGGGAGAAATGGCAACAAGTGACGTGACATCCTGACCCCATACAGAAAATGGGAAAAAGGAAGTTGATGACAATGATGACTTAGGATAGCTGTCACTGTCTGAAAACATGTTTCCATTCATTAGGCTCCAAGCTGATTCTGTCTCTCTCTCTGTCAGGCTTTTGGACAGCTTTATGACAATGTTTCTTGGTGTTCTCTATGAACTTGCAAAATACCTCTTCCTTCTTAAGGTCCTCTGTTACTGACCTTTTACCTAGCCTTCCTTTAGACTAGACCTCACAGGGGCTCAAATGCATATTGTTTTTAAGTTGTCCATCACTCTTGCATCTATTCTGAAAATGTAGGCTTTTGCCTTTACAAAGACACAAGTTTTGACAACCAAGTTAAAACAAAGTTTCAAAGATGTCTTAACAAAGACCCAAGTTCTTACAAGTAGGTTTAAATGAAGTTAGAGTCATACTGAAATAAGAACTATATAGCAGACGAAGAGTCCAGAGCAATGTCAAGTTGAAAGGATAATGGGTCAATCAGGCTGCAGCACAGTGTTCGACTTGTTGTCATTTAAAAAGATGAAAAATATAACTGACCCAAGAACAGGGCATTATGGAACTGGCTACCAGATGGCAGAAGGTAATACTATCCCATTTAAAATCCTGAGACTGTCTCTCAAGGGAGAGGAAGAGCCACTTGGTAGTACAAGTTATGTGGTCCAAAGGCTAACGGCTTACACATAAGGAGTTGGTGGTTTCAGTATCAACTGCCTTTATCAAGTCAAATTGCCAAAAGAAGGCAGCACTGTCACACAATGTACTAAAACTGCAGATACCTCAATGTTATAGGTACCTAATTTACTAATTGATTTTCTACTCAGTTAATAGTTTTCTTTGCCCCATATGCTGTGTTACCCATCATCTACAAAAATACTTCTCATCATAATCTATGGTAATGTCTTTGCAGTATTAAAAGAATTTAGCACTAATTTTTATGGATGAGCATACTGACATGATTATGTACAATGGTTTATCCTTCTCTTTCACAAAATGCATTCTGTAAAAGATGAGGTTATCATACTCTACTTTTTCATTCAATATCTTCTTTATATTTACTTAGAATGGCATTACTCAGAATTACTACTTACTTTGAGCATCTCTACACATTGCACCAAACTTATTTCTAGTTGCATTTGGTTTCATGTGCACTGTCACATCTTAAAATAGTACAATATGCAAATTGTTCTTCAGCTGCAAAATATGTTTACATTACATATTTTTGGGGGA
This sequence comes from Protopterus annectens, assembly GCF_019279795.1. Taxonomy (NCBI): domain Eukaryota; kingdom Metazoa; phylum Chordata; order Ceratodontiformes; family Protopteridae; genus Protopterus; species Protopterus annectens. Next base: position 209,237,895 of record NC_056740.1, on the reverse strand, counting down.
AAAAATGGAATCCGTTAGGTCCTCGGTCAGTTTATTTCTGTGACTGGTATCAAGTTGGTAGTAGAAGAGATGTGAATTTCTAAAAGCCCAAAAAGTTTATGGTCCCATATGGAGAGAAGAACAACATCAGTAAATAACATTACAAAGTGGGATGTGTGAATTTCTACAGACTAAATATGTTTCATGAGCTCAATGCAAAGGAAAGAACAAAGCTACACATTCCATGCTATGACGGCTTTTCCAGAGTCCGGTGCATCTTCTTACCTTTCAAATTTTAATGTAAGAGTCACTCAGACACATTCCTAAAGAAAATATAGTCAAATTTTATATAAACTTAAACTTGTGTGCTGAGGAAGCCAAAAAGCATAGAAATGCTGCAGATGGAAAGAAAAATACAGTTGTGTAAGTAAACCTACCATAACAGCAGATGTTCGAATGATAGCTGCAGCACTAGCCTTAGTTATATGGGTTATGGCCTGACAAGGACATAACAGCCAGCCAGCTTCCACAGATTAATGACACCTTCCACACGCCCATCAGTCACCTCAAGCAGAGCTGAAGGAAAAAAAAAAAGCAGTTTGGGCTCCAAGCCTCCCCTTCAGAGCTTTCATGCCAACTAAGAGAGAGGGAAGCTGGAGACCTGAAATATCAGTGCTAGGAAAATAAGCACAAACATCCTTAACCTAGCAACAAAAAAACATATAAAATAAGGGGGATGAAGGGAGAGAGTGGTACTGCAGCAGCAATCATTCCAACATCTACTATTACGGCAAGTTTACTTACACAACTGTACAATGTTTATCATATAGATCACTGCTGCAGTAGTCTTAGCTATAGGGTAGACTACCACAGTTTAAAATGTCGGAGAGGAGGAAGGAAGAGGGTCCAGGAGCCCCTGGAGAATGGTCCCAGCAAAGCCTGTCCTAGACCTAGAGAAGGAATCTAGTCTGTAGTACTTTGTAAAGGTATGTACAGAGGACAAAGCTGCTGCTTCAAGAATACTTGAGTTCAACCCACAACAGATCGTACACCCACCTGTGGTGCAGAAGGCTGTGAGTTCTAGTCTCACATCAGGAATATGGATTACTGACACTGCAGTTCAGCATAAGGAGATACTGTACTCCTGAGTGTGCCATCCTTTGAATGAGACGTTTAACCGTGTTCCCATCTGCTTCATTTGGTGGTAGCTCTGGTGGATGTAAAAGACCATCTACTGAAAAAAGCAGAGGAAGCTCCTCAATGCCTAAACCAAGTTTTCCCTAGTTGCATACACACCACCTTGTGCACCCCCTGGCAACGAGCCTACTGGGACTGTCAGTCAACAAAGAATAAAGTCAGAGTTGAAGCCAAGACCCTGGCAGAATGAGCCCTGACCACACCTGGGATTGCTTTTTTTTGCTGGATTTAATAAAAGGTAATAGCATGAAACAATCATTTGGAAATACTTTGCTTTGACACAGGTTGTCCTTTCTTCTTACATTCATAGAAAAAATACAAAATTGATTAGAGTTCATGAAAGTTTTAGTTCCACAAAATAATATCAGAGTTATCTGTGGGCATCCCAGGTATAGAATAACCTTTCTCCCTAATTTTTGGGTTCTGGAAAGAAGAGGGGGAGATGGATAGCTTGGCTCAAAGTAAACTCATTATCACTTTAGGCATAAATGAAGGATTACTTCTTATGGAAACCCTATCTTTGTGGAAAATGAGAAGGTTCATCCACCATAAGAGCTTGCAACTCAGATACTCTACTTGAAGATGTCAAAGCAATCATCAAAAACTTTTTTCAAGTTGCGAACCTTAAGTCAGTCTGATGAGTTGGTTCAAACTGAGCAAGAGCAAGAGTTAATTTTTCCAATACAAAATTAAGATCTCAAGTAGGAGTCATCGGCTTTCTAAGAACCTAAGTAAGTCAAACCTCTTTCATAAAATGTCCTAGCTTAAAAAATCACTTTCTACCATAAAATTAAAAAAGAAAAAGCGTTTTTTCTTGAAGAAACTTAACTACTTAGCAATGCAACATCATTAGTTGACCACTGATCTTTGAAAAGCTACAAGATTAGAGCTCTTTGGCAGAAAGAAGGCTCTGAGGGGTTTGGTGCTCAAATCACTCTTTTACTTCAGCTCTGCTTGATATAACTAATGGTTTGGTCGCATGAAGGTGCCCTTACATTCTGGAAGTTGGCTGGCTGTTATATCCTTAGCAAGATAAAATCCATATAACTAAGGCAACTGCAGCAGTGATCAGTACAATGAATATCACCAAAATCATGCATTTTTTTGTATGTGACACAAAAGGGATTATTTTATAGAGAGGAAAATATACCCTGGTTAAACAGAACATTATGTTTAGGGCACAGACGCAGCAAAGGAATTTAGTGCCTTGGGCAACATACATTTGCCCCTCTCCGTGTGTGAAAAGAGTACAATAATGATCATGTAAAGACAACTTGAAAACTGTCAAACATTTTAAAGAACAGTTTGACAGTGGACAAGGCATCAACTGTGATGGCCTAAAGACAGCTAGTAAACTAGTTGTTCTGTTTTGACAACAGGGTTTGAACAAAGATGAATCAATGCTGAAATACTGACCATATAGATTGTGCGATCTAGTCATTTACAGTGGGAACTTTACTTAAGAATTTCTGGACCCGGAATTGCCTAGACATGGTAAGGCCTTGTTGTATCTAATAATGGTGGCTGCCAAAAAAAGCAATTACTAGAAAATGGAAATCAAAATCTAAACCACCTACACTAGAAGTAGTGAATACAGTAACGGAGATAAAACAACTGGAATTAAGATCTTTAGAAAAGGGTAGGAGCAAACTACATAGGAAAAAATTAGAACTGTGGGATCAATACATACAAGGGAGGAATTAGGTTTAAAAGGCGGCAGGACTTAAATGAGCTATGTAATGTTTGACTGAAAAAGACGGGGTTGATTATAAGTGATGTACAATGTTTGCAAGAGTGTCTCAGGATGGTTTGTGATGTAAAATGCTTGCAACCTGGATTGTGTTGGTGTGGTTTGTTTTCATTTATATAAATGGATGACCACCTATGTAGTAAGTGATTGTTTAATAAAGATGTTTCTTGTTAAAAAAAAAAAAAAGAAAGACGAAGAAGAAAAACAGGAATTGGATAATTTATGCAATGTTGCTTAGGTTACATGATATGTGGCAATATACGTGAAGTAAAATATTTATGTTAATTATAGTGCAATTACTTTCATATGAGTGTAAATTTGCATATGCCACAAGTATACCACAAGTGATAATTCAATAAATATGTTGGGGGGGGGTTCTGGACCCATTATTTATACATTTCAATCAGTGACTCTTCTGACTTCTTTTCTTTGTCAGTTTTTTTTTAAATCAGACTTTCACAAATCCTTTTTTTCTTTCATCAAAAGAATATGATTAAACAATTTTTTTTTCTGTAAAGCAGTAAAAAACAATTATTTTGCTAAAGTAACATAAACTTAATCAATTTGGCAAGCTTCCTGGGCTGTTTCTTACATGCTCCTTGATTTAGCAGATTCCTACATTCTTTAAAAGTTTGTTGCCTTGGCTCCAACATCATCTTCCCTTTCACATTTTAAGGTTTTGTCTCAAGAGAAGCCCATCTATCAGGGTATCTAAACATAAAAAAAGACAGTTTGAACTGTTTAACCAAGTAACTGAGATTGCTTAAGAGACGGCATGCAGGCTGTACAACGACTTAATAAGCCTTCAGTGCCACTTACAAGTTGTCATCCAGGGCAGGTGCCCATTCACCCCACCCTGAAATTGTTGCACTTTGCTGTAGCATAGACTAGATTCAGACCTGCTGAATCTAGTTCTGTTTGTATAACTTGACCACTAAATCAGGTCATGTTTTGTTGAAGAGGGTTCCCATGCACCGTACTGTCAGGAGTGTGCAGTTAAAACTCATCTACTTGAAGGTTAATGGAACAGAGCTCAGTTTTGAGCTTTTCTATTGGTTAATTTGTTCAGATCAGTTTGTGCATCGTGCACTGCTGCGCAACAGTGGGCACCGTTGGTGGTTACAGGCGCAAATACGTTTCCCTTAATGTTCCCCTTAGTACACTGCTGGTGCTCCATCAGTGAGTTCTCATGATTGTCCCTCACTGACAGGTGATACATTCAATGAAGGTCCTGAGGTACAAACACAGTTCCTACCCACTAGCCCTTCGTAATTTTTGTCCACTTCTCCTGTCCTCTACTTTACCTGTTCCTTCCTGTCCTTTTCTTGTTTTCTGATCACATCAACTTATCTAGAATTATGGACTGACAGTTTCTCCAGCCAGCCTGGTCGACATGGGCATCCTGAAGCAATGTAGCAATTGCCTCATACACGGACAACCCACTTCTTCTAGTCCACACAAATTCATTATGTATTCATTGAATGTATCACCCGGCAGTGAGGGACAATCATGAGAACTCACCGATGGAGCACCAGCAGAGTACCAAGGGGAAAAAACTTCTCCAAAGCCAACTTCATGCTACTGAAGTCAGAAGTGACAAACTTCACAACACCCATGCAGACGGGATCTGAAAGTTCGACTGCAGAATCCTACACTAAGGCGCTATATGAGCACATCCACTCGTGCATGAATCGTGCCATCCCAAATAGAACCAAGATGCTCTTCTCCAAAAAAAGAAAGCCAATCTGGTGGTCCCCTGCTATAAACAAACTATGCAACAGAAGGAAGAAACTGTTGCAGAAGAGGAAAATCCCAGGATGCAAAAAACTCCCTCACCAGCCTCAGTAAGAAGCTGAGATTCCTCATAAAATCCTCAAAAGCTAGTTACGAAAATAAAATTGCCAAACATTCCAAAGACAACCACAAGGCATTCTATAGTTATGTCAAGAATCTAAATAGCAATGCCCAGATCTGCTCTGAGCTACAACAGAATGGCATTAAATATACTGATCCCAAGGATATTGCCAATATCCTGGCAGATCGATTTAGTGCCAACTTCACCCCCCTCTCACCTCCCTAAAACGCCCATCTCAATACCAAAAGATTGCCAAGTTCCGGTAATCACGGCCACACAGGTAGAAACCGCACTCTCCAAAGCTAAGAATACAGCATCCATGGGACCAGATGTCATCCCAGGCTGTGTACTACATGAACTAAAAAATGAACTGGCACCTCACCTAAGTGTCATGTTTAATCATAGCCTCGCCTCAGGCTTCGTGCCCACTGAGTGGCGCACAGCTACAGTTATTCCACTCCACAAGGGGGGATCCGCCTTGGATCCCGGGAACTACCGTCCCATCAGTCTGACAAGCCTGATCTGCAAGGGCATGGAACGCATTATCATGGAACTTATAAACAAAGACATTGGCAACCTTCAAACACTGGACCCCACCCAGTTTGGGTTTGTGAAGGGCCGATCTTGTCTCCTGAATCTGACTTCTTTGAATCAGTCTCCAGAGCTGTGGACGAGGGTAAGGCAGTCCACACAGCCTATCTGGACCTCGCCAATGCATTCGACACCATCCCCCACTCTAGAATCATAGATAAACTTACTAAGCTGTGCATAAATCCTTACGTCACTCGATGGGTTAACAACTGGCTTACTGACAGAACCCAGACTGTAAAAGTAGCCGACTCCAAATCCAGCTCCAGACAAGTGATAAGTGGAGTACCTCAGAGTTCAGTCCTGGGACCACTCTTGTTTGGCATCTACTTCTCTGAAGTACAGGCCAACACTAAGGGACTCTGGCTAACAAAGTTCGCAGATGACTGGAAACTGGGAGCCATTATTAAATCCCCAAATGATGTAGATATTCTACAAAAGGGCCTTACAGAAACAGATGCCTGGTGCCAGAGCCATGGGCTCAAGCTTAATGCCAAGAAATGTATAGTCATCCCCTTTGGAAAAAAACATGTACCCATGAATTACCACATAGGTGGCAGTACACTAAACATCGAAAGTGTGATGAGAGACTTAGGGACACAGGTGGACAGTGGTCTCACTTTCGATAACCACATTGCCACAACAGTCAGGAAATCCTTCTATGTGGCACACCTCATCACTAAGGAGTTTTTATCCAGAAAAAAAGAGGTCATTGTCCCACTGTACTCATCCCTCATTAGACCCATTATAGAGTATAACGCCCCCTTTGGTATGTACCTCACAAGACATCTGCAACAGCTGGAAATGCCACAGAAATAACTCACTAAAAGAATCACAGGCCTAAAGCAGATGCCATATGCTGACCATCTAAAAAAACTCCAGCTATACTCTGTGGCATATAGTCTACTCAGAGGAGATCTCTGCTTAACATACAAGGCCATGTCAAACCCTGAGCTGTTGGACATGCTCCACTTAAAGAAATCCCAATCCCTCAGAGCCACATGCTCCAGGGATCTAAACTTTGTCATCACAATGAACAAAACATGCTGGAGGGATAGATTCCTGACCCAGAGACTCCCCATACTATGGAATAGACTGCCCATACATGTCAAGCAGAGCGCCTCATTGGCCCTCTTCAAAAGGAACCTTGATGATTGGATGGAAGATAGGAAATTCACCCCGGGGATCATGTCAGTCGCCCTGCTAGACAGGGGTCCAGAGAAGTAAATATTGAGGGAAGAAATATCCAGGGAATTGTTATGGCTAGGCTTGTACAGGTCCTAGGGCCAATAGCCTACTACCAACCTATGAACCTATGTGAGAGATGCAGCTATATTAAGAACCTAAAATCCAGGCTGTCTTACTCACCAGTCAGTCCATCTGATACTAAGCAGGTTGTCAGCATGAACACATCACCTCCTGCACCTACCAAACCAACAACAATATACATATGCAGAGGTCCTTACAAGAAGCTTACCTAAACATCATAGACCTCCTAAACCCAAACACAACTACTCTTCACATAATACATCCTCTGCAGAACACAGTACATGTAATATATCACATACCAGTGTCTCACCAGTCAAGCCCCTAAGGCATAACACAAAAACAAACATATTAGTCATAGGTGACTCAATTGTGAGAGACACAGATGTCCCTCTCACCGAGTTGGATAAGGAAAAGGTCACGGACAGCTGTCTGTCAGGTGCCAGGATCCACCACATCAGACACGCACTTAAGTCTGTCAACAACAGGCACTGTTATGACTCTGTCATATTCCATGTTGGCGTGAACGACAAGAGACGTACCTCACTGAACTATATGAAGAGAGACATAACTGAGCTCTCAGATTGTGTGTCTCAGGCAGGTATGTCCCTAGCCTTAAGCAGCATTTTACCTTCACTTAGGATGATACCTCAATGTTGTTGTTTGTCTTTTGTCTTTTCCCCGGTAAGGAGTCACCACAGCGATACTCCGGTCCGCTAATGATTGGCATTAGGTTTTTAAGAAACGCTGAGGTGCCAGCTCGACACCCAACCTTCAACGAAGGCACGCCCATTTACGCACGCATGTCTTTCGAATGCTACCCAACCGCGGGGAGGACATGCAGGCTCCACACAGAAGGCACTCCCAAGCCCAGCCGAGAATCGAACGGGAGAACCTCTTGCTGTGAGGTAACAACGCTACCGCCATACCACCGCGGCATATTTAGGATGATACCTCAATACAAACAAAAAATGTTTGGCTTCAACAATTGGCTTAGTTTCTGGTGTCATTCAAAAGGGATCCAGTATCTGTCAGCCTGGGATGACATGGTTGATGGACCTCGATGCTTTGCCAGAGATGGTCTTCATCTATCACCCCAAGGATTTTGGTTACTGGCTAAGGCTAATGTCACACCCATAGTGCCTTTTTTAGGCAATGTTACAAGAACAAAATACCGGATGTAAAAATACCCTGTAAAAACAACGTCAGTGTTATGCTGCTAAATGCTACGAGTCTAAACCAGAAACTGCACTCGCTGGAAGCAGTCCTCGCCCTGGAAGACGCTGACATTTGTGCAGTCACTGAGACCTGGTTTAATGCTGCGGAGAGAACCCCAGCTATACCAGGTTACATTTCCTTCCACACATTCAAACCACAAGCTGAAGGCGTAAAGGAGGTGGTGTATCAATATTCATTGAAGAAAAATACACCTCTAGATTAAATAGCATAATTTCCTTGAATTACTTCAGGTGCAATTGACTGTAGGTAAGACTCCTCTTCAGGTCATTGTCAGCTACAGGATCACCCTCCATGAATCAGGGCATCCACTCAGCCTACTTGGATCTACTTGAGTCAATCAAGATACAACCAAACACCCTGGGTTTTGGCGACTTTAATTACCTGTCCATAGACTGGGTAAATTATACGTGTTCTAACTCACTTACCCAAAGGTTTCTGAACTTCGTTAACTCCAATGCCCTGGACCAGCTGGTTGACACACACACACAAGGGGGTCAAATATCCTGAACCTGGTGCTCACCAACATGGGAGACCGCTGCACCACTCCCAGTGTGTGGCCATCCCTGGTGAGATCTGACCACAAATCAGTCTTGCTAGAAGTAACTATAACATAAGACCCCCTCCCCTTAGCAACAACTAGACTAAAAAACTTCTCCAAGGCTAATTACAACCTCTTACGTGACGGCATAAACAGCTTTATAGCCCCTACCCCCACTGATGGAACATACACCTATGCTGAGTTATACACCAAAGCTTTATACAAACACCTTGACAACTGTGTTGACTCTACCGTACCTGACAGAACCAAAGCAAGATCTTCAAGGAAAAACAAACCTGCCTGGTGGACAACTGCCATTAACAGGCTATTCAAGGAAAAACAAACCTGCCTGGTGAACAACTGCCATTAACAGGCTATACAACAAGAGAAAGAAATTGCTGTCTAAGAGCAAAAAGGAACAGTCTCAAAACTGGAAACACTCCCTCCCTCAACTTAAACAAGCAAATAAGAGTCCTAGTGAAGTCCTCCAAAACTAACTACAAATCCAAATTAGCTTTCCTTAACTAAGGATAACCACAAAGGTGCTCTTTACTCACATCAATAACCTCAACGGTAAGGCCAAGATTTGCGCTGAACTCGTAGTTAATGGTACTACATATATAGAACCTGTGGCTATAGCAAACCTGCTGGCTAACAGGTTCAGTGAAAACTTCACTCCCCTGTTCTGTCACATATACCCCTAAGCACCGAGGACTGATAGATGAAATTCCACATTTTATTGAGTATACTGGCGACCCCTAACCAGGAAAAGCCGAAAGACACAACAACATTAATCAGACTACTTCCTTTTTAAAGTTTACACACACCATTGGTCTGGATAAAATAGCCTACTTGGATGTTTTAATTACCAAGTCCCATGATAACTATGCTCTGAGATCTTATATTTATAGAAAACCTACTCACTTCAATAGCTACCTCCTCTATACCAGCATTCACCCTTTTCATGTTAAAAGGGGAGTGGTAAAAGGGCAACTAGTTAGGGCGGTTGGTATGGTCAGAGACTATGATGATTAATGTACATATATAATCAAAATGTTTTCCAATCGAGGCTACCCACCATGCTTATTGACCAAAATTCATAATGAGGTGATTGACAAGCGTAATAAGTGTGAATATAAGACCCTCCTGCATGTTTTTTCTGTGGCATCTTTGATGAATATTAAATCAGGATATTGTGCCTTGGACGGGTTCTGGTATCTAGAATATTATTCAGGGCAAAGAAAAAGCTTTTTGCCCTTTTGTTACTACATATTACAGTAACAGTTTCCTTATTACTGATATTTTGAATAAGAACTGGATTATTATTATGGGTGACCAGGATATCCATGACAGACTGGGGTTACATCCTAATATTGTGTATAGGCGTCCACCTAATTTAAAAAGTATTATGGAGATGCAAGTGGTTGAGAACAGTACCAACAATGGGAGGATGGTTCCATGTGGAATGTGTAGTCAGTGCAAACACATTTTTATCGGTGCAAGTGACAGTACAAGGGAAAAAAATATTGATATAAAAGGAAAATATTCCTGTTATTCCCAGTCAGTGGTATATATTGCTTTGTGCTTGGAATGTCCTGCCTTTTATAGGTTCATAGGTTCATAGGTTGGTACTAGGCTATCAGCCCTAGGGCCTATACAAGCCCAGCCATAACAATTCCCTGGCTATTTCTTCCCATATTATTTACTTTCCTGGACCCTTGTCTAGCAGGGAGACTGACGTGATCCCTGGGGTGAATTTCCTTTCTCCCATCCAATCGTCAAGGTTCCTCTTGAAGAGGTCCAAAGAGGCACTCTGCTTGACATGTATGGGCAATCTATTCCAGAGTCTGGGGAGTCTCTGGGTCAGGAACCTATCCCTCCAGCATGTTTTGTTTATTGTGATGACAAGGTTTAGATCCCTGGAGCGTGTAGCTCTGAGGGATTGGGATTTCTTTAAGTGTAGCATGTCCAACAGCTCTGGGTTTGACATGGCCTTGTATGTTAAGCAGAGATCGCCCTGAGTAGATGATATGCGACAGAGTATAGCTGGAGTTTTTAAGGCGGTCAGCGTAGAGCATCTGCTTTAGGCCTGTGATTCTTTTAGTGAGGTATTTCTGAGGCCTTTCCAGTTGTTGCAGATGTCTTGAGAGGTACATACCAAATGGGGCGTTGTATTCTATAATGGGTCTAATGAGGGATGAGTACAGTGGGACAATGACCTCCTTTTTTCTGGATGAAAAGCCCTTCGTGATGAGGTGTGCCACATAGAAGGATTTCCTGACTGTTGTGGCGATGTGGTTATCGAAGGTGAGACCACTGTCCACCTGTGTCCCTAAGTCTCTTATCACACTTTCTGTGTTTAGTGTACTGCCACCTATATGGTAATTCATGGATACATGTTTTTCCCAAAGGGATAACAATACATTTCTTGGCATTGAGCTTGAGCCCATGGCTCTGGCACCAAGCATCTGTTTCTGTAAGGCCCTTTTGTAGAGTATCCACATCATTTGGGGATTCAATAATGGCTCCCAGTTTGCAGTCATCTGCAAACTTTGTTAGCCAGAGTCCCTTAGTGTTGACCTGTACTTCAGAGAAGTAGATGCCAAACAAGAGCGCCCCAGGACTGAACCCTGAGGTACTCCACTTGTCACTTGTCTGGAGCTGGATTTGGAGTCGGCTACTTTTACGGTGTGGGTTCTATCAGTAAGCCATTTAGCAACCCATTGGGTGACATAGGGATTAATGCCCAACTTAGTAAGTTTATCTATGATTCCAGAGTGGGGGATGGTGTCAAAGGCCTTGGCAAGGTCTAGATAGGCTGTGTGGACCACCTTACCCTTGTCCATGGCTCTGGAGACTGATTCAAAGAAGTCAATCAGGTTCAGGAGACAAGATCGGCCCTTCACAAACCCAAACTGGGTGGGGTCCAGTGTTTGAAGGTTGCCAATGTCTTTGTTTATAAGTTCCATGATAATACGCTCCATGGCCTTGCAGATAAGGCTTGTCAGACTGATGGGACGGTAGTTTCCAGGATCCAAGGTGGATCCCCCCTTGTGGATTGGGATAACTGTAGCTCTGTGCCACTCAGTGGGCACGAAACCTGAGGTGAGGCTATGATTAAACATGACACTTAGGTGAGGTGCCAGTTCATATTGTAGTTCATGTAGTACACAGCCCGGGATGTCATCTGGTCAAATGGATGCTGTATTCTTGGCTTTAGAGAGTGCGTTTTGTACCTGTGTGGCCGTTATTACTGGAATTTGGCAATCTTCCGGTATTGAGATGGGCCATTTAGGGGGTGAGAGGGGTGAAGTTGGCACTGAATCGATCTGCCAGGATATTGGCAATATCCTTCGGATCAGTATATTTAATGCCATTCTGTTTTAGCTCAGAGCAGATCTGAGCATTGCCATTTAGATTCTTGACATAGTTATAGAATGCTTTGTGGTTGTCTTTGGAATCTTTGGCAATTTTGTTTTCGTAACTAGCTTTGGAGGATTTTATGAGGCATCTCAGTTTCTTACTGAGGCTAGTAAGGGAGTTTTTTGCATCCTGGGATTTTCCTCTTTTCTGCAAAAGTTTCTTCCTTTTGTTGTAAAGTTTGTTTATGGTAGGGGACCACCAGATTGGCTTCCTTTTTTTGGATGAGAGCATTTTGGTTCTATTTGGGATGGCACGATTCATGCATGAGTGGATGTGCTCGTACAGTGCCTTAGTGTAGGATTCAGCAGTTGAACTTTCAGTTCCCGTCTGCATGGGTGTCATGAAGTTTGTCACTTCTGACTTGAGTAGCATGAAGTTGGCTTTGGAGAAGTTTTTTATGTAGGCAAGACTGAACTTAAACTTGCTCAGAAAACATATGAATACGAATATGATATAGCCCATAAAAAGGAGACTAATGCCTTATATCGGCATCCGATTAAGTACCCTGAACATCAGTTCAAATCTGTGGTAGTGCATCAAATTCAAAAAAGTCCCTATAATGCTCCTTGGAAACTATACTTGGAACAAAAGGAAACTTTGTGGAAAATTTAAACTGAATGCATGTTTCCCCCCTGGGCTGAATGACAGTATTTCCATCTTTAGCACTTTAAAATTAAAACAGTTTGAAACATAACAAGTTGTTGTTGTGTCTTTCGGCTTTTCCCAGTTAGGGGTCGCCACAGCAGAACTCTGGTCCGCTAATGATTGGCAGTAGATTTCTACGTGCAGAGTTGCCAGCTCTGACGCACAACCTTCAACGAAGGTACACCCATTCACGCACATCTCCACACAGAAGACGCTCTAGCTGAGAATCGAACAGGACAATGTCTTACTGTGAGGCGACAACGCTACCGCAGCACCATCAACGTACAGTTTTTAAATTCATGTTTGTCAGTAGGTATCAATGTTTATATGTTGTTTATACACTTGCAAGCATATACATAGTTTTTTATATATTTACTCTATATATTTAAAAAATATATATTTTCTTATATGTTTAAACATTTTGGTAAACAAAGGGTTACTATCAGGGTTGCAGGTTGCAATTTGCATTTTTCATCATTCTTTTAGATTCACTGGCTGTCGGATCATGATGTATTTCAAATGTGGTATAAGAAGAATAGAAAACTTTTTTCTTTATCTGAAGAAGTTTGGTTCTTATACCTGACAAAAGCGCTTATTTTTATTAAAGTTTGTGTCCTGGGATTCTACACACTGCTGTGCTTTTTTTTGCTTTACAAGTTTTAGTTGCTGTTTTTTGTGATACCCCAAAGCATCCCAAACACCTGTCCCTTGCCTAGTATCTCTGAAGAGCAGGTCTTAAATGCTCTCTCCTAGGCCACACTGCCTCTATAGGACCATACAGCATCCCGGGCTGTGTTCTAAATGGGTTAAAACAGGAATTAGCATCATCATTGAGCACACTTTTCAATAACAGCCTAAGCACTGGCTTCATCCCAGTGGAATGGAAAACAGCCTCCATCATCCCTTTGCACAAAGGGGGTGCATCCACGGACCCAGGGAACTAGAGACCCATTAACTTGACCAGCCTTATCTGCAAGGTCATGGAACGAATCATCATGAACCTTATTAACAAAGATATAGGAAATTTCCAAATGCTCGACTCCACCCAGTTTGGCTTTGTCAAGGGGAGATCATGCTTGTTAAAACTGGTGGACTTCTTGAGACAGTCAACAAAGCCCTACATGACAGCAAATCTGAGCATATGGCGTACCTAGACTTAGCCAAGACCTCTGACACAATCCCTCACTCAGGCATCATTGATAAACTCACCCAACTGGGTATCAACCCATATACTGTCAGGTGGGTTGCAAACTGGCTCACTGATGGAACTCATACTGTCAAAATAGGGGACTCCACCTCCTCCAGCAGATCCATAACCAGTGGTGTTCAACAGGGATCGATTCTGGGACCCCTTCTGTTCGGAATCTACTTATCCGAAGTACAGACTAAAACTAAAGGATTGTGGCTGACAAAGTTTGCTGATGACTGCACACTGGGAGCAATCACTGAAATTCCTAGTGATGTCAACATCCTGCAAAAAAAGTCTTACGCAGACTAATGACTGGTGCCAAAGTCATGGTCTTAAACTTAATACAAAAAATGCATTATCATCCCCGTTGGCAAAGGTGATGTTCCTGCAAACTACCACATCAATACCAATACCCTAAGCACACAGTCAGTGGTGAGAGATCTGGGTACACAGGTTGACAGCAACCTTAACTTCAATCACCATGTCTCCACAGTTATAACAAGGGCATTTTATATTGCTCATCTCATAAGTAAGGGCATTGCCTCCAGAAAAAAAGTGGTTATAACTCCCCTGTACTTTTTCCCTCATCAGGCCAATAATAGAGTACCTAGGTGTTTGGAGAGACCACAAAGGTTCCTTACAAAGAAAAGTCAGGGTCTTCAAGATCTGTCTTACGCAGACAGACTAAAGTCATTGTCACGTTACTCTGTATTATACAAACTGCTCAAAGGTGACTTGTGTCTTTCATACAGAGCAATCTGGAAATGCTGCACATTTGCAAGTCAAATGGCACAAGGGTCACTCACTCAAAGGACCTTAACCTGGTATGTGAGATCAACAGAACTTACTGGAGAGACAGATTTGTTGTCCCACAGAGGATGCCCCACCTTTGGAACAAGCTTACTATTTATGCTAAACAAGGGTCTATATCACCAAATCGAAATGTGACATACCCGAACACCTAATAATTGACACATTAACATCGAACTATGAAAACTACGAACGGCCACTTCAGCGAATTTTTACTGACCAAAATCCAAACACACTGTGCCCCCCACACCCCCTCCAACTAAATATACCAACTCTGAGATCACTCTACAGTGGAGAAAAGGACACATTCCTGAATACGGCCAAGCACTTTTTTCCCTTGGGAAAAAATTTGCTGATGCGGCTGTTCGTACTTTTTATAGTTCGATTATGTGTGTTGATGTGGAGCTGTTCGATATGTCACGTTTCGATTTGCTAATGTAGACCTGTTAAACAAAGCCCCTCGTTGGCCCTATTTAAGCGCAATTTGGGTGACTGGATGGGTAAATGGAAATTCACCCCAGGGGTTTCACCTCTGTTCCTCTTGGACAGGCGCAACAGGTGCTGATTTTAATATAAGGGAACCAATATGTCTAACTAGGCTGTTTACTTGACTAAACAAACTCCTTGCAGCTATACCCATCAGCATCATTTCATCTTTTCTTATTAATTTAAAACCATCTGCTGTCTCAATTTCCTTGACTTTCTCCAGTAACCTGCGATTTTCCTGCCACCATATTTATGAAATGGCACATTCTTGCTTCCTGTCTTTTACTTCATCTACATCAACTATGTAATCTCCCCACCTTCTTTCCACTCTTAAGCTCTAACACTACCTTGTGTACAACCACAGCACATATTTAAATAGGCTATAATTTTATTTCTTATTTATTCTTTAACAGGCACAGTCCCACTAAACTAGGACCTCTTTTCAGGGGAGATCTGAGGTGTTATTACTAAAGAAAATCTGGCCAGGGCATCAGGGAACTTCCCCTTCTCTTTTTGTATGGGAATCCATTTAGTTGGTGTTACTTCCAGTTTCCAGTCTGAGCGCGGAGGTGGATCGGAGAAACTGGGAGAAGAAATAAGCAGTGATGGCATGCTCAGAGCCTAGTGATAAAGCTATGAAAAGAGTAATCAAACAAAAAGAGGTTTTTGGCATAAAAGAAGATTGTAATGGAAAAAAAAAAACAACTGATAACCAACAAAATATCAACAGCATAAACTTAACAATAACAGTAAAAAAACGCTGTCAAGCTGCCATATAACCACATCAAATTTAATAAACTTTTAAATAAGTGCTTTTAACATATGTATGCTTTAAAGAAAAAAAGACATAAGGAATGCCCTGTATAAACACAGGGCCAGATTCAGGAAGGCTTACACGGAGTTTAAGAGTAGTGTAAGCCTCCGTGTAAGCCTCCTGATTCAGCAACAGCCCAAATCTCCGTGTAAGAGACAGCTAACACGTCTCTTACACGGAGTGGGCGTGGAAATGCTCAATACCTCATTTGCAGCTCCAAGATATGCAAATGAGGTATGTGAGCGATCCACGAAGCCCAAACCAGTCCGTGTAACGGACGTGTTAACTTCAGAAATGTACTCAGCTGACAACTGAGTACATTTCTGCAATTAAAACGGAGCTATGTCAGCTCCAAATAAAGGGTGCATTTGTTACATTAAGCATGCCAATGGCCAAATATGTGGCCATTGGCATGAAAGTGTTGCAAAAAAAGTTATATAACTTTTTTTTTCACGGGATTTATGTGTTTAACTGTAGCGCACACCAGCGCAAACGGGTGCGCTACCTAAAACTGAAAACCGAAGCTTATAAGCCCACAATTGTGGGATTTATATATTACATGAAATGTCAATGGAGGGACTTGCAGAGCAAAAACAATATGGCCTCCGTTTAGTGGTTGTCAAGGGAAGCTCCGTGTAAGATATGTAACTAAGCATTACTAGGCAATCCTATGTAAATGAGGCTTACAATACTGAATCACACTGCCACATAAGTAATGAGCACTTTCTGAGTCGTGTAAGAGTTAGAGAAGGGGGAGGAACAGAGTAAGAGGTAGGTGACATCATGGGGGGGAAGGATAGAAAGAAATGTACCAGATTGGAGGGCAATGTAAGGTAAGAGATGACAGACAGACATCAGGGAGGGAGGTGTGTCCCAACAGAACACTAGGAATGTCAAGAAATTGAGGGCATACGCTATCCCTACACTCTAAGTTTCTTGATATACGTGCATGCGCGCGTGTGCGCGTGTGTGAGGCAGGTTCTACATGTGAGAGCATGTTGCAAACTGTTTACAACGGTTTGCTTGGCGCACTGCGTGTGTAAGGCGGTGTCTTGGCGTTTTAGCATGAATCAGCCTAGCTAACACCGTGTAAGGATGTGTGCGTGTAACACCGTGTAGGGATGTGTACAGCGTTTAAGTTACTGTGAGCGTGTTTAAGCCGGTGTGCACACTGCTCCCCTCAGGAAACAGAGAGGAAATAGGAAACAACCAAAATACAGGGAAACTGCCAGAAGATACTACTAAAGTTAATTGGTGGAAACAATTAGAAGCAGGCAATTACACAGGCAGACTAGAAGCCCAACCCAGCACTTAAAACACAACAAAGAGCAGTGCAGGCTGTTTCTCACAAGAGATACTGCCAGAAACTAAGCTATCAGAGTTGAAACCTGAAAAAGCTGAACTCAGAGCAGAAATGCTAGGGGCTGCCATAGCTGTTATAATCAGACATAGGCGAATTGCTGAGGGTGGTGATAATGCAGATGCTGACAGACAACCCAGAGTGAGGAGAAGGAGAAGAGTATACAGGCCTAGGGTCACCTACCATGGGTTACATGAGCTGGAGATAGTAGAGCGCTATAGAGTGGACAGAGAGCTCCTGCAGCAGATTGTTGAGCTGTGCAGGCCACGCCTCACACACAGAACCAACAGAGGGGAACCCATCCCAGTGGAAACCAAGGTATGTGTTGGCCTAAGAATACTAGCAACAGGTACCTTTCAGAGACCAACTGGCGATATGATGGGGATATCACAGGCATCAGCCTCCAGGGTACTGCACCAGTTCCTGGATGCCATGTCACCAGATGTCAGTGATCATATATATGTCCCTAGTGACCGTGAGGTTGTGTCCAGCAATATGCGTCTCTTCCAGCAAATAGCGGGATACCCTGAGGTGCTGGGTGCAATAGACTGCACGCACATACGCATCAAGGCACCAGCCGGTGAGCGGGGTAGAGTCTACATTAACCGCAAGGGATACCCCTCCATCAACTGCCAGGTCGTGTGTGATGCCCAGGGAATAATAATGAATGTGTGTGCTGGCTGCCCTGGTAGCTACCACGATTCCCACATCTGGCATCTGACGCAGCTGTACCAATCATTTGCCAATGGGGACTTCCCACACGGACACCTAGTGGGGGATGCTGGTTATGCACTTGAGCCGTGGCTGATGACACCCATCAGAAATGCACACACACCCGAACAGGAACGCCATAATGAGGCACACGCACAAACACGTAATATCATAGAGCGTGTGTTTGGGCTGCTCAAGTCACGGTTCCGGTGTCTGGACACGTCTGGTGGAGCTTTGCAGTACACACCAACTACATGTACCCAAATGATCATGATATGTGCTATGCTACATAATATGATCCTGCGGAAACAGCTGCAGCAGGACCAGCACAGGGCTGGGCCAAACATCCCCACCATTGCCAAGGCCACCACAGGCAGGGGTGACTTGGAGGAGGAACAACCTGACCTTGTCCCAGTAGGCAGAAGGAGGCGTGCCCAGTATGCCCTGGCCTTGGCAAAGAGGCAACGATAGCACATATGCTTGGTCAGTAGGAACACTGGGACCGATACCCACTCTGACTCACTCATACAGTAACAGGGATGCCTAACATGACACAACCTGCTTCCAAATGTACAGGGAGTGTAGTATGTGCATCCGACAGAGGCAGCCCTGCAGCACCACCCGAGGCATGAATGCCATGTGTTAAGTAATGTAATACCATGTATCATATGCACACCTGAGGACCATGACTAACATCCACCCTCACCAATCATAAACCACAAAAACACAAACCCACCTCATAGCTATCACAAGGGATAGGAACCTAGATGTAATGCTACCCAATGCCAAAGGTATAAACAGCAAGATGTGTGCAGTGGAAATGCACACAGTATAGGGAATGCACATATCAGTGCTGTAATAGAAAACAGGGTCAAAGCGCACATCAGCACCCTGACACTACCAGGGTCACACCTCATACAGTGATGTACATGTGCAAAAACATGGAACAAGATACAAAATGAGGGTGACTACCAATAAATGGCATGGATAACCACACACCCCTGTTGTTACCACAACAAGAAGCAACATGCATTAGCCATGGTTAAACACCAATGGCTAAAACTGACTACTACTATATAGCTTGCTGCAGACCACTGTCCTAATAGCAGCAACTGCCCCAGGCCTATGTTCACAGGTTCACAGGTTCATACTAGGCTATCTGCCCTAGGGCATTTATAAGCCTAGACCAGAGTTCCGTGGAGTCTGCCGCACCTTCACTCTGACGGATAATTTGCCCATTATATTGCTGTGCCTCTGACAAGCAGTGATACTGAGGTTATCCCTGGGGCATACCTGCAATCTCCCATCCATTGATTAAGATCTCACTTGAACAAAGCCAGTGAGGTACTCAGCCTCACATGTACCAGGATGTTGTTCCACAGCATAGGGACTCTCTGGTTGAAGAATCTGTCCCTCCAGCACATCCTATTAATATCTGTGTTGAGGTTTAAATCTCCTGCCACTGTAGTTCTGATGGATGTAGAGGTCTTGAGGTGAAGCGTGTACATTAACTCAGGTTTGGACATGGCCTTGGATGTCAGGCACAGGTCACCTCTGAGCAGACGGTAAGTCACGGAATCAATCTGGAATTCCTCCAGTCGGGCAGCATAAGAAATATGTTTGAGACCCTTTCTCCTCCTGTCGAGGAATTTGTGGGCCCATCCAATTGCCATAGGTGTCGGGTCATATACATGCTGAATGGGGCATTGCACTCAATCAATGGTCCGATGAGTGAAGAGTACAGGGGAACAATGACCTCCCTGGATCTAGATGTGAATCCCTGCATGATGAGGTGGGCAATGTAGAAGTTCTACCTAACTACCCTGGCAACGTGAGTGTCAAACAAAAGGTTACTCTCAACCTGGGTGCCCAGGTCCCTGATAACCTCCTGTGTGCTTAGAGGATTGCCACCTACATGGGAACTAGTGGTAACCTTGTTCTTCCCAAAGGGTATGGCTATGCATTGTTTAGTGTGTAATGTAAGGCCATGGCTCTGGCACCAGTTATCCGTGTCTATGACACCCTTCTGAAGGATGTCTGTGTCAGATGGGTGTCCAACTATGGTTCCCAGTCTGCAGTCATCTTCAACTTTGTCAGCCATAATCCTGCTGTGTTTGCTTGTACTTCTGAAAAGTAGATGCTGAGCAATAGTGGGCCCAGGACTGAGCCCTGTGGGACACCACTTGTGACAGTTGTGGAGTGTGACATGGCACCAGCAAGTCTGAACCTGTCTGTTCTGTCACGTAGCCGGTTTGCAACCCATCTTGTGATGTATGTGTTCACATTTAAGCTGGTGATGTTTTCAATGATACCCAAGTGGGGTATTGTGTTGAAAGCCTTTGCCAGGTCAAGGTAGGCTGTGTGGAGTGCCTTGCCCTTGTCAATGGCCTTGGTGTCTGTTATGAAACAGTCAACCAAGTTTAAAAGGCATGATCTGCCCTCAACAAAGCCTAACTGGGTTGGATCTAATGTCTGCAAGTCCCCTATGTCCTCATCTATGACTTCCATTATGATCTTCTCCATAGCTTAGCAGACCCTGCTTGTCAAGCTGATGGGATGGTAGTTTCCGTGGTCGGTGGAGGCACCCCATGTGAAGTGGGTCCACCATTGACATATGCCACTCCTTGGGAACATATCCTGAGTTGAGGCTAAGATCATACAGCTGCCCTGACTGCGGGTTTAATTCTTGAGTGAGTTCATGGAGCACAAAACCAGGGACACCATCTGGTCCCATGGATGCTGCGTCCTTTCCCTTGGATAGAGCAGTTCCCACCTGAGCATTTGAGATGTTTGGTGGGCCTCAATCTTCTTTCATACATATCTCTCCAGTTGTGGTGGAGGGTGGGTGGAGAAATCTGCACTGAACCTGTCAGCCAGTATGTTGGCAATGTCTGTAGGTTCAGTGATATTTACAACATTCTGAGCCTATTCTGAGCATATCTGGGAGTTTCCTCCCAGGTGTGTAACGATGTATAAAAGGCCTCATTGTTGTCCCGTGAGCCCTTAGTGGGTTTACTCCCAATATTCGCCTTGGATGATTTCATGGGGAACTCAGTGTTTCACCTATATTGAGCAGGGGTGTCTACCCTTCCACGGATATCGCTCTATCTTGTAGTACCTCCTTCCTTGTGTTGTAGTGCTTGTTTATGGCTGAGGTCCACCACACTGGACGCTTGCCTCTGGTACAACGAGTCTGTGTTTTGTTTGGGATTGCCTCATCCATGCAGTCTTGAAGGTGCTGGTAGAAGGCAGTTGTAAGTGATACAGTGGCTTGGGTAATGGTGTCTGCTGGCTTGCGGGCTTTGAAAGAGCCCACAACAGTCATTAGAAGTGTGTAGTCGGCTTCTGAGAGGTTCTGCACTGTGGTCTTTTCTATCTTGGGTTGGGTGGGATGTGGACTTCCACTGAGAGTAGGTCATGATCTGATCTCACCAATGATGGGTATACCTCTGGTGTTGAACATTGTGAGCCCATGTTTGTGATGATGAGATCTACTATGTTGTCTCCTCTTGTGGGGATGGTGACTAGTTCTTCCATGGCATGTGAGTGTATGAACTCTAGGAACCTGTGGGCTAGAGTGTTGTGGCTGTAGTACTGATCCCAGTCTATATTTGGATAGTTGGGATCACCCAGTGTGATGGTGTTTGCAGGTACATGTATCCGCCACTGTTTTCATGAAAGCTCTGTGAGGTACCTGAGTTTCAGAGGATGGCCTGTAACATGCTACAAACTTCAGAGCAGTCTTGCCTATGGTTAATTGCACCAGGATGGTGTCCAATGCATCGTGTGTTGCCACCAACCATGAGGTGAGGGTGTCCTTGATGAATATTGCTATTGCCACCCCTCATAGTGGTAATATGTGTACTGCATAGATACGAAATATTGTGCCTCTGACTTAGTAGTGACACATTATGACCACCTTACATAATTGAATAATGTGACTATGCCTCTGTCCAGTCTGTGCCCCTGTCCACATGCAGCTGTCCAGATGTCTCTTGAAGAGAGTCAGTGAGGTACTCTGTCTAACATGAACTGGGATACTCTGCTAGAGTTTGAGATGCCTCTGAGTTATGACTCTGTCCCTTCAGCATGTCCTATACATGTATGTGCTGCGGTTCAAATCTTTAGCTCCCATGTTTCTGGTGGATGTGGATTGCTTGCAGTGGAGCATGTCTACCAAATCCTGATCGGACATGGTCTTGTATGTCAGGCATAGGTCACCTGCGTATGTGGTATGACACTGAAAAAGCTTGTTTTAGTTATTCTGGAAGTATATGACATGTGTTGTAGATCCCTGATCTTCATGGTAAGGTACTTGTGGGGTCTCTCCAGCTGCTGCAAGTGCTGGTTGAGGTACATACCAAATGGGGCGTTGTATTCAAGCATGGGCCTGATAAGGGAGAAGTATAGTGGTACAATGACCTCCTATGGTCTGGATGGAATACCCTCCATGATAAGGTGGCCAAGATAGAAAGTCTGTCAAACAACTTTGGCAACATGGGTGTAAAATGAGATGTCACTATCTACATGTGTCCCCAGCTGTCTGATTTGTTTCCTGTACTCATTGGGTTGCTGTCTATGTACAGATCTGTGGGTACTGTGTTCCTCCCAAAGGGGATGGCTACACATCAGTCGCAGTCAGTTTTAGGCCATGAGTCCAGCACCAGCTATCTGTCTGTGTGACGGCAGTCTGTAGGATGTGTGTGCTGGCTGATGTATTCACTATGGTGCCCAGGTTGCAGTCATCTGTAAACTTTGTCGGCCACAACCCTCCTATGTTTGCTTTCACATATGAAAAGTAAATACCAAATAAGAGAGGTCCCAGGACACAACCTTGTGGGACACCACTTGTGACTGGCTTCGAACTTGACAAGGCACCTGCAATGTTGACATTATGGGTTCTGTTTCTGAGCCATTTTGCAACCTATGCTGTGACATATGGTGTTATATTTCAGCTGTTGAGCTTGTCTATGATGCCTGAGTGGGGTATTGTGTCAAAGGCCTTAGCCAAGCTCAGGTAGGTTGTGTGGACTGTGTAGCCCTCATCAACGGCTCTACTGACAGTTTCAAAGTAGTCAACTTGGTGCAAAACGCAGGATCTGCACTGTACAAAGCTGAATTGGGTGTGATCAAGGGTCTGTAGGACACCAATGTCTCTGTGTGGAAGCTCCATAATGACCCTTCACAAAGCTTTGCAGACAAGGCTGTTTAAGCTTGTGTGGTGGTAGCTGCCAGGGTCTGTGGAGGCATCTCCTTTGTGGAGTGGGACCACTGTTGCCGTCGCCAGTGTTCAGGTACAGATCCTGTAGCAAGGCTAAGGTTAAATAGGATCTGCATATACAGGTTTATCTCCATCTGTAGTTCACATAGCATGCAACTGGGGATACCATCAGGTCCCATTGATGCTGTGTACTGTCTTTGCTGACTGCGGCTCTCACATGGACATCCAGGATGACAGTGAGGTTACATACAGCTGTGATAACTATCATGTCTTGGGGGTGAGGGAGGGGTACATTGCACTGAACTGGTCTGCCAGGGTGTCAGTAATATCTGTCAGGTCCCTGGGATATAAGTTGTTGTGTACCAAATCTGAGCATATATGAGGGTTCCCACCCAGGCGTCAGACATAACTGAAGAAAGCAGTGTGGTTACCTTCATCGTCTGTGGTGATTTATGTCCCCAAGTTGAACTTGGGTGTCTTTATGTGAGAATGTAGCTTTCTACTACTGCTGATCACAGCTGCCTTACATTCTGGAGATGTAGCTCTGTCTTGCATTAGTATCCTTCATCTGTTATACAGTTCGTTTATGGCTGGGGTCCACCAGACAGGCCACTTTCCTTGGTGGTGAAGGTGTCATTCTCATTTGTGATTGCATGGTCCATGCTTACTCGGAGATGTCCGTAGAAAGTGTCTGTGCAGGAGTCACCATTGTGTGTTGTGGTTTCCACTGGCCCAGTGGGCTTAATGGATACCATCTCAGTCCGAAGAAGTGTGAAGTCAGCTTCTGAGCTGTTTGTCACTATACCCTGGTATCATACTAGCACTGACACAGGTGTAAACAATTCCCAGAATCCATCAAACAAAATGGACATGCAGGCTTACAGATGCACTAGGGGTAGCCTAGTATGAACCCATTATGATACAGATTGTACAGGACACTACAGATAACCCCAAGGCTGTTGCAAATGATGGTAGTAAGCATGTTGTTGATTCCTGGATATGCTCCGGATCACACCGATATTACAAACAACATACCAGACACACACAGGTATGGCCAACATACATCCTGACATGTGCAGTGCAAACCCCCATAATGCCAAGTCCCTTCCCCAGAAGACTGCCGCCATCCTGACATTATGTCACCCTTACCACAGGGTACGTACCCAAAGAGCAGTGTACAACAACAGTGGGTGTTCTCAACAAAGGTGTCTCCTGAATGGATAGGAAAAACAACCACCACAGAATCATGAGAGGTTTGGTCTGCACAGCTATGGAAAGGACCAGCATGTACCACAGACATAATGATATTGTGGATCTATTGACACCAGACCCTACCCAGTGTGGGTTTACAAAGTGCAGACCCCACCCCTAAACATGTGTGACTCAGTTGAAACAGTACTTGAAGTCAGTGATGAGGGCAATGTGGTCCACACAGTGTAGCCGGACCTTGCAAAGCCTTCTGTACAATACCCTATGTGTTCCGTATAGATTTGCTCACCAGCTGATATATACACCCCAATGTCATGGGAGGGTTGCAAACCAGACCAACGACAGAACTGACATGGTCAGACATGCAGCAGCCATGTCAGACTACAAACCACATATAACAGGCATCCCACAAAGCTTGGTCCTGGGACCTTCACCATCTGGTATATATGCCCCATAGGTACAGGCCAACAAGTAAGGACTGTGCTGGAACATGTTTGTAGAGGACAACAAGCCGCCTGACATATCTGATACACCAGCTGACACAAGCATCCCATAAAAGGGCCACATAGAAACAGACAGCTGGTGCCATAGCCATGTCAGCATGTTAAATGGTGAAAACAGTATAGTCAGCCTCTGTGGATAATCCAGTAAGTGACCACCAATTCCCACATAGGTGTCGACCCATGACATACCTAACATGTAATGCCAGAATGGGGGACACAAGGTGATAGATATCCTGCATTGGACAAAAATGTGGCTGTAGGGTTAACAGCAACAATCCATATACCAACCTAATCATGAGGGTTATGACATCTAGCTAAGGGGAGGTCATTGTGGTTTTGCAGTTATCCTTCAGCAGCATTACAAATGACCACAACAGCGCCTGTGTGGTGTACCTCAGCAGATACATTCAGCAACTGTAAAGCCCACAACAGTACCTCACCAGGAGTATCAAAGAGCTGGAACACATGTAATGTGTCGCCTGATTAAACAGAATGCAGTTCCACACACTGCCATGCTGGCCACCCAGACACAAGCTGTGCCTGATGTAGAAAGCCATGTCCAAGCTGTCAGCAATGCACATGCCGTACCTTGTACAATGTGAATGGCAGGGAGATATGCACATGAGGGACCTGAACCCCAGCACTGACATACATAGGACAAGCTGTACTGCATTATCCATAACACAGAAGCCACCACCACGCATGAGTAAACTACCAGTACAGGTTATCCATAGAGTCACTCATTTATTCTACTCAACAGGGATCCTAACGAGTGGATGGGAGATGGTAGGTATACCCTGGGTATCAATGTTGTGTCACAGGTAGACAGAGGCACAGTATACAAAACAAGACATATGTCATGCCAAACTGCACTTATGATGTGTTGATGGACAAACACACTATCCAATAACCATTAGAAATGGCCTTGGGCACATCGGTAGTGTTTGCCAATGTACACCCATGTTGTGGAATACACTACTGCAGTTGGTTGAGGCCGTTGTAAGTAGTTCACATCTGAACATAATGCAACATGGTCAGATAGGTTCATAGGTTCATACTAGGCTATCTGCCCCAAGGCAGTTCTAAGCCTAGTCCAGAGTCTGGTTGCGTCGCCACCCCTTATATGGAAACAGTACTGTGCCCATTAGTTTGACGTGCCTGTCTCCAGCAGTGACACAGTGGCGATCCCGGGGTAAACCTATGATTTCCCATCCACAGGTCAGGATACCTCTTGAACAGAGCCAGCAAGGTGCTGTGACTCACATGGACCGTGATTGTATTCCACAGCATAGGAGTCTCCGGTGATAAATCCACCCTCCAACATGTCCAATGTACATCCCTGCTACGGTGTAAGTCACTTGCACTAGTGGTTCAGGTGGATCTGAAGATTTTGAGGTGGAGCATGTCCATTAATCCCTGGTTGGACATGCTTGCATGTCATGCACATGTCACCTCTAAGCAGACAGTATGTGACTGAATAGAGCTGTAGTGTCTTCAATCTGGCAGCATATGACAGATGTTGGAGACCCTTTATCCTTTGTTGGGGACATTCAGGGTCTCCCCACTTGCTGCAGATGTCAGGTGAGATACATCCAGATAAGGCAGTGTACCAGATCACGATGCGATCGTGAAGAGTACAGGGGAACAATGACCCACTAGATCTGGATGTGGATCCCTTCCTGATCATGTGGACAATGTAGAAGGTCCTACTAGCCACTTTAGCAATGTGAGTGTCATCAGAACAGTGACTGTCAACCTGGGTCCCCAGGTCCATGATAACCTTCCTGTGCTTAGAGGATTGCCACCTATATGGTAGCTTGGGGTTACCTTGCTTTCCCTGAAGGGTATGACTACACATGTTTTGCAAGTTGACTTCAGGCCATGGCTCTGGCACCAGCTATCAGTGTCCGTGAGCCCCTTCTGAAGGATATCCGTGTCTGATGCACTGTCCACTATGGCACCCAGTGTGCAGTCATCTGCAAACTTTGTCAGCCAAAGTCCTCCCATGTTGGACTGTACTTCTGAGAAGTAGATAACAAACAATAGGGGCCAAGGACTGAGCCCTGTGTGAGACCACATGTGACTGGCCTGGTGTCTGACATAGTGCCAGCAACTCTAACCCTGTGGGTCCTGTCCGTAAGACAGTTTGAAACCTGATCTTGTGACATATGGGTGTACATTTCTGTTGGTAGGGTTTCCTACAATACCTGAGTGGGGTATTGTGTTGAAAGGGTTTTCAAGGGCAAGGTAGGCTCTATGGACTGCCTTTCCCTCATCAATGGCCTTAGTTACTGTTTTGATAATGTCAACCAAGTACAAAAGGCATGACTTGCCCTTGATCAACACAAACTGGGACAGGTACAATGTCTGCATGTCCTCCATATCTTTCTTCATGAGCTCCATTATGATCCTCTCCATAGCTTTGCAGACTACACTTGTTAAGCTTATGGGGCAGTAATTACCAGAGTCCATAGAGGTACTGCCTTTGTGCAGACATGCACAACTGGACCCTAAAGAGGCTGTTGTGCACAGTATGGAAATGTAAATCAGTGATAGGACTAAAGCCCAGGATAATGTCCACCACAGTGAAAGTACTGAACCACTACACTATACAGTACAACAGTGCTAGGTCAGTATGAATGGATGTTAACAATTGTATGCAAAGTATCCCATGCAAAAGCTGCAGGCACAGTATAATCCCTGTTGTGTTCACAGGAAGCATCTGGACAGTAACTACACAACATGTCACAGAACACACAACCTTAAACAGGAGTTATTTTTGGAGTTCACACTCATCCACAACTGTGATGGGCTGCATAGTTCAACATATGGAAAGCTCACACTGGGCATGCTCACACACTTTGATAAATGAGACATCATTCACACAACATGCCATGGGAAGGCTGAAGTGGGCATGCTCACACACTTAGTTCAAATGTTCCTCTTAACAACTGTGAAAACACACCACAGGATGCACATTCCCCATTCCAAACAATGAAGATGTCAGCACCCTATAAGTAGATCAGTAGAAATGCTACCTCCCAGTAATCCGAATAGCGCTCTGCTAATGCGTCTGTCTCTAGTGTCATAACATAGTTAGGTAGGGGTTTGAATCCAGCAAGTGGCATGTGTGTGTGTGAATGGGGGTAAGTGTCTGTATAAGTGTGTATGAGAAGCACATCCCTTTTGGCAACTGTGGAAACACACCACAGGGAGCTCATTCCACTTTCTAAACACTGATGATGTCAGCACCCTATAAGTAGATCAACTGAAATGAAATCTCCTAGAAATGTGAATAGCGCGCTCCGCTAATGCATCCGTCTCTAGTATCATAACATAGTTAGGTAGGGGTTTGAATCCTGCTACGGGAATGTATGTGTGTTAGTATGAGTGGGGTTTGTGTGTGTGCATAACGCTGTGGAGGGAAGGTGCCTTTTGCCAACTGGGAGAACACACTACAGGGTGCACATCCCTCTTCGTAAACACAGATGATGTCAGCACCCTCTAAGTACAGCATTGGAAAAGATTGCTCCTACTAATGCAAATAGCACACTCTGCTAATGTGTCTGCCTTTAGAGTCATAACACATCTAGGTAGGGGTTTGGACCTTGCAAATGGAAAGTATCGTTTTACTGTGGGTGGGGTTGGTGTGTGTGCACAATGCCGGGGTGGGATGTCTCTTTTGCCAAATGGGGCTATGCACTGCAGGGTGCACATTTCCCTTAACAAACAGTGATGTTGACAGCACCCTGTACAAACAGAACAACAACACCGAAGGTGTTGTTACCAATGATGCATGTAAGGTTACACTTCAAGTAATGTCCACAAAACAAAGTAGGATAAACAAATGCTCCTTTTACTCTATCCAAACAACATGGCAACAGACAACTGACACTACTCAGTATAGTGCTACATGCTACTGTAACATGCAGATGTACCAGAATATACCTAGATAGTGTTTTGAAGCCTGAATGTGGCAAGTGTGTGGATGTGTTATGTTACTGTGTGTGCATTTCCATTATGGAAAACATGCTTGAGATATTGGCAATATTGTTGCAGACAGTTTAGGCGCAGATATCCCCCATTCTCCTACACAAGTGGAATTAGTTATCACAGATGACTGTAACCTCCCTATCCTCTCACATGTCCAGGTGAGGGCCACCCTCAACATTGCAGGACACATAGCATCACTGTTACAGAATGGTATCCCTGGATGTGTGCTACATTCACCCCAGGAGGACATGGCACCACATTACAGACTGATATTACTCCCTGGCCATACTACAGGATGTGTACCTGAAGAGTGCCATACATACACAGTGGTCCCACACCAATGAGGAGTAACCTCTACTGACCCTGGTATCTACTGCATCATATGCACAACTGGCCTTCTGTTCTAAGCTACGGAAGTGTCACGTATGGGCAACATGTACAGCAATATTACATATGTGTATATTTCAGGACTATGCACACAAAACCTATCTCATGGACAGAGCTATAGATAGTGAACTATGATACATTTGGAGGTGTCACAGTAAACACAGTATTAACCTGCTACTTTGCATTACCTGTGTTTGTGGCAGCTGTTGCTGTGTCAGTGGTGCTTGCTTGCTGCTTGCTGTTTGCTACTCATGGTTTTGCTGCTGGCTGTCTGTATATTTTCTCTTCTCTCTCTCTCTCTCTCTCTCTCTCTCTCTCTCTCTTTCTCATTAGGTTTGTGCAATGACTGTATTGCATGAGTGGAGTGTGGGTACTGAATGCTTTTGTAGGTATCTGCATAGGTCCATGTGATGGCCCTGCACCAATTGTAAGGCAGCATTTGCTAATTGCATGCAGCCAGGTGTGTGTTGATTGCATGTCTCACTGTGATTTCAGGACACTGCTATAAAAAGGTATGTGAGATAGGCGTAGCCCTTTCAGATTGTAGGCGTGGACGATGCTGGTATGCTGTTGACAGTGTTCTGTGAGTGTGAAGGTTAGTATGGGAATCCAGTGATTTGGCCATTAAAACTTTGCCTCACATGCTTTGGATGGTACATCTCCTACATTGCCTTTATACTAATTCCTACTATTGACTGTTATATTTATTTTAGCAGAGTGCTTTTGTATGGCTGTCATGGCTTAGTGGTAGGTCATACAGACTAATGTTACCAAGGTCCTGAGTTTGAGACTGGCAGTGGGTATTTATTTTTGTCTCCAGACTTTCAAAATGAGTACAAGACATGTCAATCAAAGTGCCATAAAGGCACTTTTAAGCACTAAACCAGGTCTGCACTCGTTAGCATGAATGAAGAAGGAGGCGTGCCCAGTATGGCCTGGCCTTGGCAAAGAGGCAACGCATAGCACATATGCTTGGTCAGTAGGAACACTGGGACTGATACCCGCTCTGACTCACTCATACAGTAACAGGGATGCTTAACATGACACAACCTGCTTCCAAACGTACAGGGAGTGTAGTATGTGTATCCGACAGAGGTGGCCCTGTAGCACCACCTGAGGCATGAATGCCATGTGTTAAGTAATGTAATATCATGTACAATATGCACACCTGAGGACCCCAACTAACATCCATATCCACTCATATGACCCTGTGGAAACAGCTGCACATCATACAGTGATGTACATGTGCAAACACATGTAACAAGATACAAAATGAGGGTGACTAGCAATACATAGCATGGATAACCACACACCCATGTTTGTACCACAACAAGAAGCAACATGGAATAGCCATGGTCAAAAACCAATGGCTAAAACCGACTACTACTATATAGCTTGCTGCAGACCACTGTCCTAATAGCAGGAACTGCCCAAGGCCTATGTTCACAGGTTCATACTAGACTATCTGCCCTAGGGCATTTATAAGCCTAGCCCAGAGTTTTGTGGCTTCTGCCACCCGTGCAAGTTGATGGATAATATGCCCATTATTTTGCTGTGCCTCTGTCAAGCAGTGATACTGAGGTTATCCCTGGGGTATACCTGCAATCTCCCATCCATTGGTCACAATCTCACTTGAACAAAGCCAGTGAGGTGCTCAGCCTCACATGTACCAGGATGTTGTTCCACAGCATATGGACTCTCTGGGTGAGGAATCTGTCCCTTCAGCACATCCTATTAATATCTGTGTTGAGGTTTAGGTCTCCTGCCCTTGTAGTTCTGATGGATGTACAGGTCTTGAGGTGAAGCATGTTCATTAATCCTGGGTTGGACATAGTCTTGTATGTCAGGCACAGGTCACCTCTGAGCAGACAGTGGCGACTGAATACAGCTGGAATTCCTTCAGTCGGGCAGCATAAGAAATATGTTTGAGACCCTTTCACCTCCTGTCGAGGAATATGTGGGCCCATCCAATCTGAATGGGGCATTGTATGCAATCATTGGTCTGATGAGTGATGAGTACAGGGAACAGTGACCTCCCTTGATCTAGATGTGAATCACTGCATGATGAGGTGGCCAATGTAGAAGGCCTTCCAAACTACCCTGGCAATGTGAGTGTCAAACAAAATGTCACTGTCAATCTGGGTGCCCAGGTCCCTGATAACTACATTGTGCTTAGAGGATTGCCACCTAGATGGGAAGTAGTGGTAACCTTGTTCTTCCTGAAGGGTATGGCTATGCATTGTTTAGTGTGTAATGCAAGGCCATGGCTGTGGCACCAGTTAGCCATCTCTATGAAACCCTTCTGAAGGATGTCTGTGTCAGATGGGTTTCCAACTATGCTTCCCAGTTTGCAGTCATCTTCAAACTTTGTCAGCCATAATCCTCCTGTGCTTGCTCGTACTTCTGAAAAGTAGATACTGAACAAATGTGGTCCCAGGACTGAGCCCTGTGGGACACCACTTGTCACAGCTCTGGAGTGTGAACTGGCACCAGCAACTTTGACCCTGTGTGTTCCGTCACTTAGCCAGTTTGCAACCCATGCTGTGATGTATGGGTTCACAATTAAGCTGGTGATGTTTTCAATGATACCTGAGTGGGGTATTGGTGAAAGCCTTTGCCAGGTCAAGGTAGGCTGTGTGGACTGCCTTGCCCACGTCAATGGCCTGGGTGAGTGTTTTGAGAAAGTCAACCAAGTTTAAAGGCATGATCTGCCCTTGACAAAGCCAAACTGGATTGGACCCAATGTCTGCAAGTCCCCTATGTCTTCATTTAGAATTCCCATTATGATCCTCTCCATAGCCTAGCAGAACAGGCTTGTCAAGGGGATTGGATGGTAGTTTCTGGGGTTGGTGGAGGCACCACCTTTGTGAGGTGGGTCCACCATTGATGTATGCCACTCCTTGGGAACATATCCTGAGGTGAGGCTAAGATTAAACAGCTGCCCTAACTGCGGGTGTAATTACTCATTGAGTTCATGGAGCACACAACTGGGGACACCATCAGGTCCCATGGATAAAGTGTTTTCTGCCTTGGATTGAGCAGTTCCCACCCCAGCAGTGGAGATGTTTGGGCTACAATCCTCTGGTGTGCATACCCCCAGTTGGGGGAGGAGAAATCTGCACTGAACCTGTCAGCCAGTATGTTGCCAATGTCTGTAGGTGCAGTGATATCAACATCATTCTGAACTAAGTCTGAGCATATCTGGGAGTTTCCTCCCAGGTTTCAAACATAGGTAAACAAGGCCTCATGATTGTCCCTGGAGTCCTGAGTGGGTTAACTCTCTAAACATGCCACGGATGATGGTATGGGGAACCCAGTGTTTTACTCACAATGAGCAGGGTGTCTTCCCCATACGGATTACACTCTATCGTGTAGTAGCTCCTTCCTTGTGTTGTACAGCTTGTTTATGGCTAGGGTCCACCAGACTGGATGCTTGCCTGTGGTACAAACAGTCATTATTATTTTGGATTGCCTGAACCATGCAGTCCTGGAGGTGCTGGTAGAAGGCATTTCTAAGTGATACAGTGGCTTGGGTAATGGTGTCCGCTGGCCTGGGGGCCTTGAAAGAGACCACACCAGTGCTCAGAAATGTGAAGTCGGCATTTGACAAGGTCTTCACCGTTTCTTTTCCCATCTGGGGTGTGGGTGGGATGTGGACTCCCACTGAGAGTAGTCCATGATCTGATCTCACCAATGATGGGTATACATCTGGTGTTGAACAGTGTGACCCCATGTTTGTGATGATGTGTTCTAGTATGTTGCCTCCACTTGAGGGGATTGGGACCAGTTGTTCCATGGCATTTCAGTGTATGAACTCTTGGAACCTTTGTGTTAGAGTGTTGTGGCATGATTAGTGATCCCAGTCTATATGTGGATAGTTGGAATCACCCAGTAGGATGGTGTTTGGAGATACATTTATCCCCTTCAGTGTTTGCAGGATAGCTGTGTGAGGTACCTGAGTTTGAGCGGGTGGCATGTAACATGCTACAAACTGCAGAGCAGTCTTGCCTACGGTCACTGGCACCTGGATGGTCTCCGATGCATAGTGTGTTGCCACCAACCATGAGGTGAGGGTGTCCTTGATGAATATGGACACCCACCATCCTTCTTGTTGTTGTCGGGATGCTGGTGCGGAATGCATGAGATGAGGTAACACCCGATAGTGCTGGGGTGCTGTCAGAAACTGTGAACCAGGTTTCAGGCACAGCACAGACATCAATGTGCTACATACTGAGAAGGGCATAGAGTGTGTGCAGCTTGAGGTAGAGACCTTGGGCATTGAGCAGCATCAGCCGTAGTGTCTTTCCTTTACTGTGTTCTAGGGTGGTAGGTGTAGAATCCTATTTCCAGTTGTGATTGTATGGTCCATGCTGTCTGACATCTAGCTAAGGGAGGTCATTCTGGTTTTGCAGTTATCTTTCATCACCAGTAGAAATTACCACAACAGCCCCTGTGGGGTGTACCTCATGCACACACATCCAGCACCTGTAAAGTCCACAACAGTACCTCACCAGGAGTATGACAGAGCTGGAACACATGTAATGTGTAGTCTGATTAAACAGAGTGCAGCTCCACACACTGCCATGCTGTCCACCCAGATGCAAGCTGTGCCTGTCGTAGAAAGCCATGTCCAAGCTGGAATCAATGCACATGCTGCACCTTGTACAATCTGAATGGCAGGTAGCTATGCACATGAGGGAACTGAACCCCAGCACTGACATATATAGGACAGGCTGTACTGCATTATCCAAAACACAGAAGCCACCCCCCACATGAGTAAACTACCACTACAGGTTGTCCATAAAGACACTGGTTGAGTCCCTCAACAGGAATCCTAATGAGTGGATGGGAGATGGGAGGTTTACCCTGGGTATCAATGTTATGTCACAGGTAGACAGAGGCACAGTATACTAAACAAGACATATGACATGTCAAACTACGCTTACAATGTGTTGATGGACAAACACATTCTCCGACTAGCATTAGGTCAAGATACCTCTTGAACACAGCCAGCAAGGTGCTCTGCCTCAAATGGACCAGGATTGTATTCCACAGCATAGGAGTCTCGAAAGTGATAACTCCATCCCTACAACATGTCCAACATACATCCCTGCTAAGGTGTCAGTCACCTGCACTAGTGGTTCAGGTGGATCTTCTGAGTCTGAGGTGGAGCATGTCCATTAATCTCTGTTTGGACATGGCCTCGCATGTCAGGCACATGTCACCTCTAAGCAGGCGGCATGTGAGTGAATAGAGTGTGAGTGTCTTCAATCTGGCAGCATATGACAGCTGTTGTGGTTCCTTGATCCTTTAGGTGGGGACAGTCAGGGTGTCTCCAATTGCTGCAGATGTTGGGTGAGATACAGCCAGAATAGGGCATTTGACTTGATCACCGGTCTGATAACTGAAGAGTACAGGGAACAATGACCCACTAGATCTGGATGTGAATCCCATCCTTATCAGGTGGGCAATGTAGAAGGTCTTCCTAGCCACTTTAGCAATGTGAGTCTGAGAAGAATGGCGACTGTCAACCTGGGTCCCCAGGTCCGTGATAACCTCCTCTGTGCTTAGAGGATTGCCACCAATATGGTAGCTTGGGGTCACCTTGCTTTTCCTGAAGGGTATGTCTACACATGTTGTGCACTCTGACTTCAGGCCATGGCCCTGGCACCAGCTATCAGTTACTGTGAGTCCCTTCTGAAGGATATCTGTGTGTGATGCACTGTCCACTATGGTGCCCAGTGTGCACTCATCTGCTAACATTGTCATCCAAAGTCCTCCCATGTTGGCCTGTTCTCATGGGAAGTACATGACAAACAATGGTGGCCAAGGACTGAGCCCTGTGTGACACCACCTGTGACCAGCCTGGAGTCTAACATAGTGCCAGCAACTCTAACCCTGTGGGTCCCGTCCTTAAGCCAGTTTGCAACCCATCTTGTGACATATGGGTTTACATTTCAGTTGTGAGGGCTTTCCACAATACCTGAGTGGGGTATTGTGTTGAAAGTGTTAGCAAGGCCAAGGTAGGTTGTATGGACTGCCTTTCCCCAACAATGGCCTAAGTGACCAATTTGAAGATGTCAACCCAGTACAAAAGGCATGATCTGCCCCTGACCAAGCCAAAATGGGATGGGTACAATGTCTGCATGTCCCCTATATCTTTGTTTATGAGCTCAATTATGATCCTCTCCATAGATTTGCAGACTACACTTGTTAAGCTTATGGGGCAGCAATTAACAGGGTCTGTAGAGGCACTGCCTTTGTGCAGATGTGCACAACTGGACCTTAACCAGCCTGTTGTGCACACTATGGAAATGTAAATCAGTGATAGGACTGAAGCCCAGGATACTGACCACCACAGTGAAAGTACTGAAACACTACACTAGACAGTGCTACAGTGTTAGGTCAGTATGAGCGGATGTTGACAATTGTGTGCAAAGTATCCCATGCAAAACCTGCAGGCACAGTATACTCCCAGTTTTGTTCACACAAAAAGCATTCGGACAGTAACTACACAACATGGCACAGAACACACAACCATAAACCGGAGGTATTTGTTGAAGGTCACACTCATCCACAAATGTGATGGGCTGCAGAGTTCAACATATGTAAAGCCCACACTGGGCATGCTCACACACTTAGATAAATGAGACATCTTTCACACAACATGCCACAGGAAGGCTGAACTGGGCATGCTCACACACTTGGTCCAAATGTTACCCCTAGCAAATGTGAAAACACACCAGAGGATGGTCGTCCCCCTTTCTAGACACTGATCATGTAAGCACCCTATAAGTATATTGGAGACAAGGATTCTCTCAGTAATCCGAATAGCGCGCCGTGCTAATGCGTCTGTCTCTAGTGTCATAACATAGTTAGGTATGGGTTTGAATCCAGCAGGTGGCAAGTGTGTGTGAAGGGGGGTAAGTGTGTGTGTAAGTGTGTATGAAAGAAACATCCCTTTTGGCAACTGGGAAAACACACCACAGGATGATCATTCCACTTTCTAGACTCTGATGATGTCAGCACCCTATAAGTATATTGGAGGAAAGGATTCTCTCAGTAATCCGAATAGCGCGCCGTGCTAATGCGTCCATCTCCAGTGTCATAATATAGTTAGGTAGGGGTTTGAATCCAGCAGGTGGCAAGTGTGTGTGAAGGGGGGTAAGTGTGTATGAAAAAAACATCCCTTTTGGCAACTGGGAAAACACACCACAGGATGATCATTCCACTTTCTAAACTCTGATGATGTCAGCACCCTACAAGTATATCAGGGGAGAGGACATTCCCCAGTAATGCGAATAGCGCGCTGTGCTAATGCATCCGTCTCTAGTGTCATAACATAGTTAGGTAGGGGTTTGAATCCAGCAGGTGGCAAGTGTGTGTGAAGGGGGGTAAGTGTGTATGAAAAAAACATCCCTTTTGGCAACTGGGAAAACACACCACAGGATGATCATTCCACTTTCTAAACTCTGATGATGTCAGCACCCTACAAGTATATCAGGGGAGAGGACATTCCCCAGTAATGCGAATAGCGCGCTGTGCTAATGTGTCCGTCTCTAGTGTCATAACATAGTTAGGTAGGGGTTTGAATCCAGCAGGTGGCAAGTGTGTGTGAAGGGGGGTAAGTGTGTATGAAAAAAACATCCCTTTTGGCAACTGGGAAAACACACCACAGGATGATCATTCCACTTTCTAAACTCTGATGATGTCAGCACCCTACAAGTATATCAGGGGAAAGGACATTCCCCAGTAATGCGAATAGCGTGCTGTGCTAATGCATCCATCTCTAGTGTCATAACATAGTTAGGTAGGGGTTTGAATCCAGCAGGTGGCAAGTGTGTGTGAAGGGGGGTAAGTGTGTATGAAAAAAACATCCCTTTTGGCAACTGGGAAAACACACCACAGGATGATCATTCCACTTTCTAAACTCTGATGATGTCAGCACCCTACAAGTATATCAGGGGAGAGGACATTCCCCAGTAATGCGAATAGCGCTGTGCTAATCGTCCGTCTCTAGTGTCATAACATAGTTAGGTAGGGGTTTGAATCCAGCAGGTGGCAAGTGTGTGTGAAGGGGGGTAAGTGTGTATGAAAAAACATCCCTTTTGGCAACTGGGAAAACACACCACAGGATGATCATTCCACTTTCTAAACTCTGATGATGTCAGCACCCTACAAGTATATCAGGGGAAAGGACATTCCCAGTAATGCGAATAGCGTGCTGTGCTAATGCGTCCGTCTCTAGTGTCATAACATAGTTAGGTAGGGATTTGAATCCAGCAGGTGGCAAGTGTGTGAAGGGGGTAAGTGTGTATGAAAAAAACATCCCTTTTGGCAACTGGGAAAACACACCACAGGATGATCATTCCACTTTCTAAACTCTGATGATGTCAGCACCCTACAAGTATATCAGGGGAGAGGACATTCCCAGTAATGCGAATAACGTGCTGTGCTAATGCATCCGTCTCTAGTGTCATAACATAGCTAGGTAGGAGTTTGAATCCAGCAGGTGGCAAGTGTGTATGAAAGAAACATCCCTTTTGGTAACTGGGAAAACACACTACAGGATGCACATACCCATTTCTAAGCGATATCACAATTATGTATGGCTTTTGATTACAGACATGCCATGTGTGTTGTGCACACACAGAATGCCCATGTGTGTGGGTTGTCCCTCACAATAATGCATGACATTGATTA
This sequence comes from Protopterus annectens, assembly GCF_019279795.1. NCBI lineage: Eukaryota > Metazoa > Chordata > Ceratodontiformes > Protopteridae > Protopterus > Protopterus annectens. The sequence continues at coordinate 209,200,029 of NC_056740.1, read as the reverse complement.
CACCGGTTATGGCAATGAACACATGATGTATGTGTGTGCCAAATACACATATGTACCTGAGACTTTCAATATTTACCATGTGTGATGCCTGCCACATGTGAATACATGGTATATGCACAGGGTAACATTATGACCGTGGTCTTCTGTGCAGATGCTGCATATGGGATCTGTATATACAGTGTGAGATGTAGATGCTATCAGCCTAGTAGTGAGGGATGCACACCTGGTCTGGGGCATAAAGTCTACATGTTGTTAATGTACAGGAGCTGCATGTTCTCACCTTTTGTGGGAGTGGTAAGACAGTATTCCATAGCAATGCAGTGACTGCATACTAAGAACCATTCAGCTATGGTGTTGTAGATACACTTATTCATTAGCATTCAGTAATTTGTCGGAATCCCTGGTGAGGGTCTGATGCCAACCAAGGTCAGGGGTCTACCAGCCTGTGTCACTTGCTCAGTGATCCCTTCCATGTTCCCTATCACATCCCAGTGAGCGACATCCCACATCAGCTGTGGTGGCATGGACAATGACTGAGTCATATGTGTCCATGCATCAGACTGACTTGTATGTTGCTGTTACAGTTTGGCCATGTGTTTCCATCTCATACATGTGGTGTACATCAATGGGTAGGGGATAGGGTTGACTGTGTACATGTGGCAGCTGTGACATTACTACATGACACACATATTCCACAACTGTGCCATAGGGTGACTGACAACTGACCTTTGCACATGCTACCGAGTATTGAGATTACATTGGTGATTGACAGCACATAGGGCCAATGGTGAAAAAGAGACATAGGTCCATAGGTTCGTACAGGGATATCTGCCCAGGGCATGTATCCACCTAGCCAGAATGTGCGTGCCTTTCAACATGCATTGTGAATGTGTCTTGCTATGCCCTTTTCCAAGGTTAGTATACTGTGCCTCTTTCTCACAGTGACACATAAGTGATACCAAGCGTAACCCTACAATGTCACATCCAGTCATTACTATCGCTCTTGAAGATAGTCACTGAGTCAGTCCACCTAACCTCTATTGGGATAATAATCAGGAATGAAGGGTGCCTCTGAGTTGTGAATGTGCCCCTCCACCATGTCCTATGTATATCACTCCTGAAGTTCAAGTATTTCCAGTGTGTATCCTGGTGGGATCTGGATATTCTGGGATGCAGCATGGCCATTACATGAGGGTATGACCTGGCCTTCTATGTCAGGCACAGATTGCCTATGAAGAGGCAGTATGTCACTGAGTACAGCTGCTGCTACTTTAACCAGTCAGTATGTGGCATCTGTTTGAGCACTTTGATCCCCTTGTCGAGGTAGATATGTGATAGCCCCAGTTGCTGCAGGTGTCTGGTAAGGTGCATGCCGACAGGTTCATCATAGTCAATTATGGGCATGATGAGGGATGAGTAAAGGGGCACAATGTCCTCCCCTGGCCTACATGTGGATCCCATGATGATGATGTGGCCCATATCACATGCTTACCTAACCACTTTGTCCATGTTGTTGTCAAATGGTAGAATGATATCAACCTGTGTACCCCAAGGTCCATAATTCCTTGGTCTGCACTTACTGGATTAACACATATGTGGTACATTGTGGTCATTTAGTGTTTGACAAAGGGGATGACTAGACTCTTTCTGTCATTCACGTTGAGGCCATGGCTGTGGCACAAGTCATGTGTTTGCAAGAGTCCCTTTTGGAAGATGCGTGTGTTAGCTGTTGAGTTGATTATGGTGTTGAGTCTGCAGTCACCTGTGACTTGCTGGGCCACAGTACTTCCATGTTGGCCTGTACCTATGACAAATATATAATGAACATGACAGCCCCTAGGGCTTTGCCTTGTGGGACACCACTTGTACCAGGTTGGAGGCTGACATGGCTCCAGCAATTCTACCATGTGTGTTCTGCCCTTGAGCCACTGTGCAATACCCATAGTGACATAGGGGTTAATATGTACACTGGTGAGCTTCCCTAGAATGCACAAGTGGGGTATTGTAGCCAAGGCTTATGCAAGGTCCAGGTAGGCTGTGTGGACCTCCTACCCCTTGACAGTGGCCTTGGTGACTGTTTCAAACAAAGCAAACAGGTTTGATAGGCAGGATTTGCCATTGACAAAGCCAAACTGTGTATGGTGACAGGCGGGGGGGGGCCACAATACCCGTTGGGAGGTTCCCCGGAAAAGGGGGCCAAAGCCCTTTCAGACCCCCAAACTAGGTTCAACATTATGGCGGAGAGTTTAGGGTTCCTGCGCACCACCTGGGTGTTTAGGGACCCCAAATGTTCTTAAAACCACTCCCCCTGGTTTCCCCTTATCAGAAATTTTGGCTATTGGGAAAAGGGGGAAATTCCCGGGGAGTTCTTCCTTTTTTCCCTGGGAACAACACCTGGGAATTCCCCATTGTTTTCCAAATTTTAAATGGTTTTGGGGAACATTCAAAACCCCCAAACCCTCTGTGTGTGGGAAGCCCTTAAAAGTGACAGACAATGGTTCCCCCTTTTGGGGTGGTGGGGTGAAACAACATTAAACCTTTCCCCTAATTTTATGGGGTGTCTGTTTTGTTTTTTTTTGTTAAAATATTGGGTTTTAACCTCGGGGGATATTGGGTTGGGGACCACCCAGGGTTTAACTCTTTGGCCCCCTTTTGGGGGAAAAACCCCAGGGGTGGAATCCTCCCCCTCAAAGATGGTTAGACCCTCTAAGGGGGCCTTGTAAAATTTCTTCCCAAAAAAATCAATGCCCTTCAATTTTGGGGGGGTTTGTATTCAAGTTTGGGGGGAACCTTCAAAAAAAAGTTTTGTTTTCTGGTTGGGGGGGTTGTTTGGAAATTGGGGGATTGGGTTTCCCCAAAGGGGCTTATGATCCCTGGCATTCCCTTGAATGTTTTCCAAAAAACCTCAAAAAAAAGGTGTTGGTCTGGTCCCCAATTTTAAAGGTAACCTTTTAAGGGTTTCCACAAAGAGGGTTCATTTCTTTTTTTCATACGGGCAACTGACTCCCGACAACAAGGAGGGGACTCAGTAATTTTTTGGGGGTACCCCCTTTAAAACCCCATGGAAAAACCAGAAGGGTTTTTAAGCCCCTTTCAAATTAGGTCTTTTTTCCCAAAGCCTTTTGCTGGCAACAGGGATTTTAATTTCCTGAGACAACCCTCTTAAATGGGGTTTCCGCACCCGAAAAACGGTAAAAAGGGCCCCAAAAACCAAGGCCTTTTAAAGTTCCCATTATCAACATTCTTTGGTTAAAGGGGAACAGGTCCATTTTACAAAAGGGGGATAAATCAGGTTTACACAAACATGAGTAACTAATCACCAAAATGGGGGGAAAATTCCCTTTAATTTTTGCAATTTTAAACCTTTTTAATAATGGGTTCGGGTCCCCCAAAATTTAAACCTTCCCAAAAATCGAGGTTTTGGGAAAAACCCTTTTAGCAACCACAACAGTTACCCAACAGTTCCCCTTTAAATTTTGTGATGTGTCAGGAAATGTTTAACCCTTTTTCACCTGTTAAATCCCAGTAATTTTCAAGGTGGCAAGTGTCTTTTTTATGCAAAAAGGGTGGGGGTTTGAATCCCAAAAGGGAATGGGAAAAAGAAGTGTGGTTTTGTGTGGCACTAATTCCTGGGAAAGGGTTCTGCCTTTTGCCCAACCTGGGAAAAACCAAAAACAAAAGGGTGCAATCCCCCTTTTCCCACACCAAACCCCGATGATGTAACCCCCTAATTTCCCCATTAGGGGAAAGGCCCCCTACTTTCAAAAATACACACTTTCAATGGGGTTCCCCGGTTTCTACTTCATTGCACCCCTTAAGTTGGGGGTTTAACCTTGGCCCAAAAAAGGATTGTTTTCCCGGGTGGGTTAAAATGGTTCCCCCCAATGAGGGGAAAAGTGGGCCCCTTTTGCCAAAATGGGGGGTTTGCCCGCAGGGTGGGATTACCCCTTAAAAAAAACATATGTTTATACAACCCCATACAAACAAAACTCAAAACCAGAAGGTGTTTTACTTTTATCACATTAAGGTTTAACCGTTTTCAAGTTTTGTCCCCGGGAGTAGGTTCTTTTTTTTTCTTTGCCTGCTCGCCTGTTTTCCGTTCAGTATATGTTCTCTACTTGACTGCCTTCCTTCCTAATTGGTTTGAAGCCCGAAATTGGGAAGTGGGGGTGGGATGTTTTTTGGGATTTTGTCCTGTGTGGCCTTTCCCAAAGGGGGGGCAGTTTGCTTTGGGAACAGGGTTGTACCTAATTCATTTCAAATGTGATTTCCGGACCCTGTATAAGGGGTAGAAGGGTGCCCCAGAGTAAACCATGTGGACTTTGAAAGTGTTCCCGTATGTAATTAACACTACTTTATGTGGGTTTTAAATTAAGGGTGGGAATTTTTTTGTTCTGTGTGGGGGGTAGCATTGTAAAAAAATGCAAAGTTTGAAGAAAATAATTAATTAATCTTTTCATAACAACCAAATGACATTGCCATTTTTGGGGCAAGTTTCAAATTGAGGGTGTTTTTCCCTTAAAACTTTAGTATGGGTCCCGTAAAAATTTGGGGCATTAAAAGTTCCCGACAGGCTTTGGGATAACAAAAATTTTACTTCAACCACAACAGTTCCAAAATTTACACTTATTCCTTATGAGTTTACCCTGGCATAGCAGCTGACCACCGCACCTTTGAAAAAAAATGCAGGAAAAAGGGAAAAGGTCACATAAGACAGGGGGGGTTGGGGTTTGCCCAAAAGGGGAGGTAACCCAATTGGAAAATGTTTGTATGGTTTGTTTTGAGGGGCAGGACAAATTAAATTTTTTGGAAGGCCATTGTTTTCAGTTTAAAATGTTCACATTCCAAAAGGACAGATTTTTGCCAAAATTTTTTGGGGAGACTTTAGGTGAGGGGAACCCCCTTGGGGCCTAACAGGGGGTTTTAGGGTTTTCCCCGAAAAAAAAGAACCTCCTTTTCCCTTTCACATGTCCAGGTTTGGGATATCCAATTTCAGCCCCCAATCAACGTTGGAATGGTATCCCTGGATTGTGCTCCTTCCCCCCCCTGGGAGGGCATACACCACTTTACAGACCCCGAATTTCCTGGGGGCCCAAAACAGGTTTATTCCCCGAACAGGCCAAAAACCAGTGGTCAACCCAATTTAGGGGACCTCTACCTTACCCTGGGAACCACCGGATCATTGGGGACAATGGGCCGTGGTTTTAAGCTATGGGGGAAGGGGGGTTGTTTGGGCCCCTTCCCCAACCAATTTTTTAATTTGGGGTTTATTTTTTTCCCTTGATTTTTTAAAACACAATTTTTTCCCATAAAAAAAACCCAGATATGAAACCATTGAACAAGGGGTTCAATATCACAGGATTAATTTTTAAAAGCAAAACCGTGGTGGGAGGGGGGTTTTGGCAACGGCCTTGTATTTTTCGGTTGCGGGCCTGCGCGCTGCTGTTTGCCGGCTGTCCCGTTAAAAAATTTTTTTCTCCTTATTTGTTTTTTTTTTTCCCTTGGGGGGGTTAAAATGAAAGAAAATTATTGCATTTATTAATTTACTGAAACTTTTGAGGTATTTTCAAAAAATCCATTTGATGGCCTCTCACCTTTAACAACATTTCCCAATTTTTAAATTTGTGTACTAATTCCTGCTCACTTTGATTTCAGGACAGGGAAAAAGGGTTTTTTGTAGATAACTTCCCTTTCAAATTGTTTTTGTTTAAACCAAAAAGTTTTGGTAGCTTGTTGAAAAGTGTTTGGGATGTTAATTTGTACTTCCCATGCTTTATTTTTCCCCGGGTTTAATTCAGGGGTTTTTTCATTTATTTTTGGGCCCGTTTCCCTGTTAAATTAGGTTTTGGGATTCTACTTTTTTACAAAACCTTTTTTCAAAAATTTCCCAAAGTATTCTTATGAATTAATTTAAAATATATTCCTGTGACTATCAATTTTTAATGTACTTTGGACATTTTTGGGTTTCAAATAAAATTAAGAGGGCCCGTTTCCATTTTTAACCCATCAATATAATTTTCCCGTTTAATTGGGAAATATAAAAGTTCGCCTACCTGCGGGTTAAGTTGACATTATATTCCTTTTAAACTTCATTTTTTACATTACATTTATTTTATTAAAAACTTTTATTCCTGATGGTTCAGGCCCCCCCTGGCGTGATCTCACACAAGCGGACACCTGCACTTTAAAAAAGGGGAAAAGGTAAACCCCGGAAAGTGGTTTAAAATCCACAAAGGGTAAAAGGAACCCGTAGGGGGCGTTTGGGATTTGCGGGGGTAAGGTTAAGGCCCTTGGGCTTTTCAGGCCGCTGGGGGTTACATGTAATTGGTGAGACATTTGAAACCCTTCCCCCCCTCGAAACCCCCGGACCTTAAAATTTTGTTTGGACAAAACCAGTTTTAATTAACAGTTTAAAAAAGTCCCCCCCACTTCTGCGACTGGCGCTAAAAAGTTTTGGGTAAATTTTTGGGGCAATGCCCTTTTTTTTCCAGGGTGGATTGGGATTACCCCTGAAAAGTTTTTAAAAATATTTGGGTTTACCCCAAAAGCAACGCTTTTTTTGGGACTGTATGGCTTGGGGTTTTTTCCTTGAAGGGGGGGATTGGTTCGAATTGGCCCCGGCCCACAGAAAAGTTTGGGCCCGAATCCACCAAAAGGGATTTTGCCCCTTTCCTTTTTCCGCCGGGGGGACGGGCCTGGCGGGGCTTGTGGGGCAAATGGCGGGCTTAAGGGTGTGCCCCACAGTTTAGCTTTGGGGCCCCAAAAACAGTGTTTACCCCCTTGCAACCCGGGGGAACGGAGGGTTTTAGTTTAACACACTTCAGACGGGCCCCTCTTTTCTTCCCCGAAATTGGGACAGGGACATTTTTGCTAACTTTTGTTCCAAAATTTTTCCATTTTACCATATAAGGGGGTCCCTTTACCTTTTCCCCAAACGTTTTGGTTTTAGTGTTATTTAAAAATTTTTTGGGGAGGGGCTTTATTCCATTTAATTTGTTTAACAAACAATTTTTTTGGTTTTTTCCCCTAAACAAACCCCAGATTAACACCATTGAACCAGCAACAATACACACATTTTTTTAACAAAAAAAGGTTTTAACGACATCCTTTATTTAAAACAAAAGGCCATCGGGCAGGTTGAAAGGGCCCCATGGGCCCGGGCGACTTTGCCCTTTAGTTTTGGCGGCCAAAAATTCCCGATTAATGAAAGCCTACCTTTTTAGGGGGTGTTGGGTTTTATGGAAATTACAGGGTTGGGTGGGGTAGAAAGTGAAAACACATTTATATGTTAAAATTATTCACATTTAAACTGGCCCCCAATTAAATTAGGGAGTTTAAAATTTTTATTTTTTCTGAAAAATCCCCCCGAACATTTAATAATTAAAATATTTTAAGAAAGAAATCCCCTCCGTACCCTTTGAAAAAGACAGGAAAAGGGGGACAAAAAAATCTTGTTTACTTTTAAATAACATTTTTTTTATTTTAAATTTTTTTTGGTTTTTTCACCTTACAATTTTAGTTTAAAATTTTAGATTAGAAAATTTTAATATTTTTTTGGGAATAATATTTAAATTGGATGATTAATCAAAAAAATAGGTTTGAAACAGTATAAATGATGAGGTATTGTGGGTTTCTTTGTATCTGAAGTCCTGTAGCAAACAGACGAAAGTGCTTATTTTAAAGTTCAATAAATTTGATACATTTCTATGGTGGCATGACAGCGTTTATTTTGCTATAAAAGACTATTGTTCTAGAATACATGAGGAAAGTGGCAATGCAAAGGCAGGCAAGCCTTTGTGGGAAAATGAGTGTGAATTTAAAGAAGTTGAGAAAGCATCCAAGCTTTCTCAGAACAGGAATAATACAGAGGAAGAATCACTGAATGCAGGGAAGGATTCTGAGGACTTATTTCAGCAAACCTCTTCAGAGATGAAGAGTCAACACAGGAATGTGTTGTTACAACCCTCCAGTAGAAAGGGTTGCGGGGTGAGTTGCTCAAAGAATTAGTGAATGCTAGTGAACCTGAAAGTGATAACGATGTTTCATGGAAAAGCTTAATGAAAAAGATACAGAGAGAGGATACTCAACAGCTAGACAGCAGAAAGTCATACACCGAGATGGTAATGGTCAAAGTGGAGAAAGAGGGAGAAGGAAAGAAAGCAGCATACATAGGAAGAAAAAAGCTTTTCAAGGTACAAATCGAAAAAAAGCAAAAAGTGAACTGGACAGGGTTCAATCCTGGGTCCTCTCCTCTTTGGTATCTACTTCTCTGAAGTACAGGCCAACAGAGATGGTCTTTGGCTAACGAGGTTTGCAGATGCCTGCAAACTAGGAGCCATAATTGAAACTCCTAAGTATGTGGACATCCTAAAAAGGGCCTCACTGAGTCAGATGCCTGGTGTCAAAGCCATGGCCTCAAGCTCAATGCCAAAAAGTGCATTGTCATCCCTTTTGGTAAAAACTCTGTACCCATGAACTACCACATAGGCGGTAGTCTACTCAACACCGAAAGTGTGATAAGAGATCTTGGGACACAGGTGGACAGTAGTCCCTCCTTTGATAATCACATCTCCACAGTAATCAGGAAATCCTTCTACATGGCACACCTCATCACAAAAGGTTTCTCATCCAGGAAAGAGGTCATTGTTCCCCTCTACTCATCACTCATTAGACCCATCATAGAGTACAACGCCCCTTTTGGTATGCACCTCACAAGACATCTACAACAACTGGAAAGGCTGCAGAAATACCTCACAAAGAGGATTAGTGGCCTCAAACAGATGCTCTAAGCAGACCATCTCAAACAACTCCAGCTTTACTCCATCGCATATCGCCTACTCAGAGGCGATCTCTACCTAACATACAAAGCTATGTCAAACCCAGAGCTATTGGACATGCTCCTCTTAAAGAAATCCCAATCCCTCCGAGCTACATGCTCTAGGGACCTAAACCTTGTCACTACAATAAACAGAACATGCTGGAGGGATAGATTCCTGTCCCAGAGACTTCCCATACTCTGGAACAAACTACCTATCTATATCAAACAAACCTCCTCATTAGCACTCAAGAAAAATCTTGATGATTGGATGGGAAATAGGAAATTCATCCCGGGAATCACTTCTGTGGCTCTGCTCGACAGGGGCACAGGAAAATAATTTTCTAGGGTGGCGAAAGCCAGGGTACCTTTTTGGCTAGGCTTATATAGGCCCTAGGGCCAATAGCCTAGTACCCACCTATGACAGATACAAGATATGGGATGAAATAATAAAACATTTAGGAGTAAGCGCATATGAAGTAAGAGCATTTATTCCTAAAAATAAAAAGGAATTTTGTGATATTTTTGAGATTGGTCAAGTAATGGGGAACTTTTTGGGAAGAGAATGAGAAAAAGAAAGACTGTGTTCCTTGGAACTCTTATGTATTTAAAGTGTTTCACAGACAGGCTAAAAAATAATTATTATTCAGTTCAGGACTGTGGTTGAAAAAGAGACTTTAAAAAAAGTTTATGTAAAGATGTGATAGATATTGTAAAAGTCTATGATAACAGAAGTTTGTGGATGGGTGCTTAGGATTGCAATGTTGTTTTGAAAATTGAAAATGATACTATTGTACGCATTCTAAGTATTATAAACATGGAAGGGGACAGACGTATGGTAAAATACTGAGGCTAGCCAAAGACATGTTTTTTGTTTGGGAAAACCGATCACTTGATTAATAATTATGAAAAGGGGAAATATTTTGCTTGCAGAAAGGCAGGACATGATATAAGAAAATGTGAAGTAAAGTGTTAGAAATGAAAAAAAGTGGGACATTTGGGGATGGAATATAAATTTGGAGTAACAGAAGTAGAACAACAGATGGTAGAAGCACTAATAGAACAGAATCAAGAAATGGAGTCGACAGACATAGATAAAAATGGAAGGAGTGTACAAACCGAATGTGAATAAATAAATAATTTAAAGCATAAGAATCAAACTGTTAGTAATAAAAGCTTTAATTTTAATAAGGGAGATGATGAAGAGTCTGAATTGAGTGATAATGGAGATACAAAATGAAATTTAGTTAAGCAAAAAAGAAATTTCACTGGTAAGAGTTCAAGAAAGCAACAGGAAAACTATAGAAGGATAAAATAAAGAAAAAAATGAAAGGGAAAGGTTAAGAGTAGTATTAGAAAGTTAACATTTTCTGTAAGGTACTTGGATTAAATATTAACAGTTTAAAAAGTAGTGTTAGAAGAACAGGCATTCTTGAGTGGTGTAAAAAAAACCCAGGAAAGTGAAATTATTACATTAGAAGATACTAGGTTTCTAGTAAAAAAAGAGACACAACAATTAGAAGTATGGTGGAGAAAAAATATAATTTGTAATTTAGGCAGAGAGATGTACTCAGGAATAATTATTTTATATAAGGAAACAATAAAAATGTGGATATTACTTTTGCTATTGTAGGTCAAATTACAATTCTTGATGTAAGAGGGAAAGATCAGTTTTTTAGAATTATAGCAATTTATGCATATTTGATAAAAAGACAAGGAAGAGATGTTCAAATAAATAATTCAATATATAGAAGTAAACACGGATATAATTGTGGCAGGAGATTTTAATTGTAATATAAAGCAGCAAAATAAGAAAGCATACGATGTGAACAAGATGTCAGATATTATAAGATATGAAATTTACGTATTTGGAATATCAGTACTTGGACCCACAGCACAGGTAAACAAAAAAAACAAACAAAAAAAAAAAAAAAACAGAAATGAACTGTTTTAATTTCTTCAGGATTGTGAACTGTAGGAGAAGGGGTTTTATTGACAGGTTTTTCGGATCACAGGGCAATCTGGATTGAGTTGAAAAGTAATTCTGATTATATAAAAATAGGAAGGGAGTAAAAAGACTGATATATTGAACTTATGACAGGATCATATAGAAACGAGGCCTTTTTATAAAGATTGGTCAGAATTGTGGCTGTATTTTAAACAAAAATATAAAAAAAAGTGTTATACAAGTTGGGAAAATATAAAAAGGAAGAAAAAATACAATATGAAAAAATAAGTAGGGATATATTTGTTAGTTTCTGAAATGAATGAACAAAGTTATTTTATCAAAGAACAGGACTTATATGATCTAAAAAAAAAATAAGGACTTTTATAACCAGATAATTTACGAGGAAAAAGGAAGAAATTGCACCATATTTGAGCAGTTATTAAAGAAAATGACAGTACCATGAGGCAAAGGAAAATATTAGGTATATTGCAAGTACACAAGATAAGATTATGGAAATAGTAAAAAGGTATGTTAGAGAAAGTTTTAGAGGACAGACAATGCAATGTACTAAGAAATGGAAGATAAATGTGTTTTCTTCAAGATAATAAAGATTTAGAAAAAAAGGGATTAAAACGGAAGAACTGGAAAGTATTTTAAGGAAGGTAAATGTGGAATCTGGGGCAGGTTTAGATTAAGTAAAGTACAGAATGCATAAGAATATGACATTAACTAATAAATTTTTTAAGTGTTAAATGAATGTCTAAGAAAAAAATTCCACTATAAAGAGTTGTGTAGTGGTGTAATTAAATGTATATGGAAAAAGGGTGATAAGTGTGAAATACAGAATTGAAGCCCTATAGTTCTTAACAATACAAATTATAAGATCTTCATGAAAGTTTTACAAAAAAAGAATGGAACACAAATTAGGTAAGGTTATAAATAAACATATTAATGGTATTAAAGGTAAAAAAGTTCAGGATTTGTTGTTAATAATTAGAGAATTAGCGGATGGCATTTCATACAAGAAGGTTCAAAGTTAATGGTGGGCGATTTAAGCAAAGTTTTTGATTCAACTCAACATTGTACCTTATGGAAAACATTTGATGCTTATAAGCGCAAGGTAAAAAATGCTTGCATTACTGTGTATCAGTTAAATATAGTTAAAGTGCTAATAAATGGTTGGTTTAGTGAGGAAACTGTGCTTGAAAAGGATGTAAGACAAGGTTGCCCATTGAGCAGCACTGTTTTTGTGTTAGTAATAAATGTGTTTTACACACAAGTTAACAGAGAGATGAGGGACATGGAATATATAACTAATGAAGGTGCAAATATCCCATGACAACATTGTTTTTGTTAGAAAAAATCAGAAAGGAATGACTAATGTATAATTTATCACAAGAGATAGGCTTCTCTATAAATAAAGAAAAAAGTCAAGGTTTAGGTTATGAAGGTATGTTAATTTAATATGATAGGTATAAATATAATTGAACTAAGTTTTGAGAAAAAGGGAAATATAAGAGATAGATGGGAATAAAAATTAAAGGTTATGAAAAATGTGTATGTTTTAGACGACTTTTAAGTTATCGTTTAGAAAAAAATATATATTCGATTAATTCGGTTTTACACGTCAGAATTGCATACTTAGTAAGTGTATTTAGTATCCCATTGACACTTGAAAAGATATTCTATACTACTATTTTTACATTTATTTGGGGATTGAGACTGAATCAAGTAAATTAAGGAATTTTGTATACAAAACAAAAAGAAGATGATGGTTTGATAAATCCAATAGTATATTCAGCCTCTTCCCATTTGTATAAAGCATTCAAACTTTTGAAGGATGATGATAATTCTTTGTTGTTGATCATTTTAAAAACTAAATATAGTACACTAAATATAGTAATATAGTTGAATTTTTTGAGTTTTAAGAGAAGAAAATTATTTGACAACAATGAACTGAATAATTATAAAGATAAAATTTTGCTTTGGAAACTAAAAATTAATGAAATTGAAGATGAGAGAAAGTTATGGTTTCATAGTACTAGCAATAAATATTTTTATATTTATCCTTGGAAAGAAATGTGCAAAAAAAAAAGGTTGCAATTAAGGCAAGAATGGAAAAATATAAAAGCAAGTGGAATGTCAGGATTTTTTATGGAGACTAATGATACAGAAATTACCAATAAAATCAAATATGCCTTACAAAAGTAAAAAGTAATAGAAACTGCATGCATTGTAATCAATCTAAAACTACTGAACATGTTTTCTTAGGTTATAAAAAGAGTTAAAACAATATGGAAAAAGGTAATATACTTGAAATACTTATAACATTATACAGATGTAAATAATCTTAAAATGAATTAGACTGAATAGAGATACTATGTGGATAGGAAGAAAAGTTATGTTAAAACAATTGATAAAAATGTTTTGTATAATTTGGCTGATTTGGAATCAAAGAATGAAGGGAAATCATGTTTAATGAAAAGTGGGACTTAGCAAAGATGTTAAAAATCAGATTTTGGTTGTGGAAAGAGGAGTGGGGATCCAATGATGCAAAATTAGTAAGTTTGTGCGGTAAAAGAAAATGTGATATTTTCAGGAGTGTACTTTTAAAAACTGTAATTTGTTTTTGTAAATAATGTACATATTGTAAATAAATTCAATTGTATATATGTAATGTAAATGATGCAGAATTAGTAAGTTTGTGCGGTAAAAGAAAATGTGATATTTTCAGGAGTGTACTTTTAAAAACTGTAATTTGTTTTTGTAAATAATGTACATATTGTAAATAAATTCAATTGTATATATGTAATGTAAATATATATATATATATATATATATATATATATATATATAAAAGTCCCCTACACTTTTTGATAGTACCCGAGATCTTTTACAAATTCCTGAGCTACCACCAACTACAGTAGATGGGACATTGGTTTAATGAAAATCTGAAAAATGACACACTCAAGAGTGCCGCTCCCCCACATGCTACATTGCAGTGTCAGCAACCCAGCAACCAGGTGTGGGAACAGAACTTACAGCGTCCTGCACCAAAGCTAAGTACGCACCTGTTGAACTACTGAGATTGGAGAGCAATTTCTGGCTATAGCAAAGGAGAAGAGGTTTCTTAAGGAGATCAAAACACAATGAAAGTTGGATGTTAATCCAATCTTATTGCCATCCTTCCTCTCCGCTTATTATTACATGAGAAGCAATGGATCCAAACCACGTCCATCATACTCATCTATATTTAACAATCTCCAATACATTCAGTGTCAAAGAGAAAGAAATTAGCTTGTTTCTACAAATTCAAGCAATTATGAGTCTTGCATGGCACTATATTCCCATAAGCCATTAGCAAATCCTAGTAAACACGGTGCTGCTAATATCAGCCACTATTCCCAGGGTACAATCAGACCTTTACTGGTACGCCATGCAAAACAGTAGAAGGCAATTCATATAGTCTACAATTCAAACCACAGCCTTAACATTGTCATCCCGTCCACTTCAACAGATGACCACAATACAAAATTAACAGAAATCTCTATCGTCCAATGTTATTATCCCAGAGTTGTTTTTCCTCACTATAATATATCACCTACATGTTAAGTGCTAAGAAAGATTTCAGAACCTCCCCCCCATTTCCTCACATTTTTCCAAAATACAGCATAAATTTTGCAACAATTTTCACTATTCAGATCTCACACTCATTGAGAAAGGAATTTATCTCAGTCTGCATGATCAAAGCTAGACAGCAGAAAGTTTATTTATTTATTTTTTTAGAGATGGCTGCTTCCCACAATTTTACACCATGAAACTGTCTAGCTAAGGTAAAAAAAGAATACAAACAGTTGAAGTAAATTATTTTTTCCAAATGGTGAATTCTTAGGAAATTTTTGTATGAAGAACAATAACAAGTTATACTTCAATGCTACTGTTTAACTACAGCAATTAGCACAGCAACAATCCTACAAGCAGCATTTTTAACTCTTGATTAGCTCTTTGAAATTACCAGCTTTCAGTCAAACATGACAGAACAAAGCTGATTACTTTCACACCCTACACGTAAGTAGAGGAGGCTAGTATGGAATTTTTTCCTACAACAGATGGATACAGTTATATGGTGATGGTTAAAGTGTTTTACCAAAGTTTATATGGACATTGCAACATTTGATGACTCAAGTGCCAGAATGCAATTTCCCATTTAATCTTCCTTACATTTTTTGGGCCATTTTTTAGTAAAAAGTTTTGTAAGCTTTTTAGTAAACCACGGCCCCAAAAATTAGCTCTTTCTATTGTGATGTTATCCTAGGGTAATTCACAGTAGGTCCACAGACTTTAATGGGGCACCTTATTATAGACGTAGAACTATGCCCATTAAAGTCTATGGACGCAAAACATGTTTTTCCATGTGCTGACATCACTGAGGAAAAACAAACAACTCAAGTTCAGTTAGAACAGCTCATGGAAGCCACATACTTTAAAAGTATATTTTTAAAGTGAAGAAGAAACTGAAAAGATTCTTTCATCAGTGAAAGCACTGTTCAGCAGTTTATGCATCACATTTTTGTGCTGCAAAGTTAAGTACACAATCATTGGCAAATCACTTTAAATAAAAGTGTACCTTCCAGTTGCAAACACTGGATAGTGAAAGGAAGGAATAAAGGAATATGCAATTAACACAAGCTCACTCTGCAGAGCATGAATGTGAGGTTGTATACCATCATTTCACAGACAGCCATAACATTCAGAAGCGTGGCTTCACTGTAAAAGTGTTAGCAGTAGTGTTCAGTCTTATGCACAGCAAAAAATACTACTTTTGTCAAAGTCAAGGATAAAATGTTACTGTTCACAGAGGATAGCAATATAACAGCAAAAGTAGAAAATGTAATGCAATAAGACATGAATGACAACTACAATAATTAATCAGAGGGGGTTAGAAAAGATTAGGAAGATAGAGCTGGAATGGCAACATAGAAAGCAACAATGACAGGGCATCTGCATAACTCCCAAATATGTAACAAAGCCCAGTCAGTTTAGGATTTTTGCTTGGACATGCTTGCACAGGTATTTTCATACCCCAAAGCAGACTTCAAGGAATTTTTCCTCTGGTAAACAGCAAATTCTGGAGGTGTAATGGAAAAGAGAGAGGTAATCAGGATCATGTTTTCGGAATTTCCTAGAGTAGTCTGTCAGAAATGTTAGGGGAACCAATGGCTGTAACTAAGGAAATGATTCTTTTGAGACAGGACACAGGAACTTAATTGCTACTGGCTGCCAAAAAAAAAAGCAATTACTGAAAAACATAAAAGTCAAAAGCTAAGCCAACTGAACTGAAGTACTGAATACTGTTAAGTAGATGAAAGAACTAGAGGTAGGATCTTTAGAAAAGGGAAGGAGCAACATCCATGGGGATTGGTAGATGCCGGATAATTTTATTTTACATTTGTTGACCGGGCTAGTCTAACTGGATATATGTCCATTTTCAGTAGACGCCTGGGGAGAAAAACTTCACATAAAACAGATAAAGAAACAGAACATTAAAACTTCAGTTACAAAACATTAGAGTTACAAATAGCTTGACAGACAAAAAAAAAACAGGTGTTACAAGGCAATTTAGCATACATGGAATATAGTAGAACATGTAGAACAGACATGAGTTGAGATAACCCTTTTTGATTCCCAGCTGAAGGTTAAGAGTAACATGAGAACAGACTAGTAAAAAATAGGATTGGATAGTTAGTGGGGGGGGGGTCATAAAAGAGAAAGAGAGATATCAATTCTGGCTTTCCTGGGTACAATAAGTACAACTAGAAGGTAGAACTGCAGTTTCTGGTTACTTGAGAGTTACTATTAAAAATAGGCCTGACTAATACTGTACCCTATACTCATTTTTAGTTTGACTTGTTCTTAGGTTGGGGAGAGAGGAAATTTCTTCCTATCTTCCTTTTTAAAACTCTAAAAACATAAGGTATGTTTCTCCTGGGGGGAAACAAAGTGCAACACATGAAAATTGTACTGTATTTCTTCGATTTTTTTTCTGGTTGTTTGAGTTCCGGTTAACTGAGAATGTGAATTGCTTCTGATTTATTATTGCTTTTAATTAAAGGGTGGAGTTTTAAGAACTATCAGATCCAGTGATGTGCCTGTATACATCACTCTGATGAAGTTCCTTATTATCGGAACAAAAGTGCTCAGTTTTACCTGTTGTTTTCATTAATAAAAGTATTTGTAACATAACTTGTACCTGTGGTTGGTCTACTTCATTTTATAATCTCAATTGTATTTTACATATACATTCTTGATAATATAGCTCACTGGCGGTGGCTGAAACTGAAGGTGCTGCTCCTTCGATGTTTTGTGTTTTCATTTCCTAGTTTTTCTTCCCAATTCCAATCTACCTGCTTTCCTTGGCATTTCCAAAACCCTATCTTTTCACAATTCTATGTTTAAAGAGATTAGCTCCATGGCTCAAACTTCCTCTCTGCCCTTTGTCCACCACACTTTGCAGTCACTCTATCCTTAAACCATTAGAAATATCTCTGACTTCTCCTT
The DNA here is from genome assembly GCF_019279795.1 of Protopterus annectens. Lineage (NCBI taxonomy): Eukaryota > Metazoa > Chordata > Ceratodontiformes > Protopteridae > Protopterus > Protopterus annectens. The sequence continues at coordinate 209,182,708 of NC_056740.1, read as the reverse complement.
TGCACATAAGCACAAATCCTCTATGTTTATTTAGAAAATGATCTAACTAGAGTGCACTTTTTGTATTAATCAGCTTGGTAGTAATCTTAAGTTTGTCCTTCATTTAAGTGTATAATTTATTACACAGCTGGCCTTAATTTATAAGCATCAGAACTTCTACGATTGAACACTGGGGATTAAAAGCTATAGTATTAAGAAAATCTGCTCATTCGTAGATCACAGATTTTATTACTGTCTTTAATGCCTTGCTTACTGACAAGAGCTTTTCTCACTGGGTTCCTTTGTAAAGGGAGCTATGCAGTCATACTATCCTGATACAACCATAAGATAGAAATTGTAAATCCACTATTGTTTGCTTCTTAACATACCAAATGTTGCATCTTTATGTTATTATTTTGTTAACTAGACAAAATTACTAAGCGCAACTGTTTATTTTCTGGAATGACCAGGAACACTACCTAGACAAGCAGCATGCTCACATAACAGCAGGCAAACAGAAACGAAAGAATTCAAACAAAGAAGACGGAGCTTGTAGTATATCTACGCTGTTCTGTACTGTACCCAGGTTGTGTCTGAACGAGATTTGCTATGGATTAGCACATTACCCTGGTTAACAAATTTAAATAAAGAAAGAAATCTTATTGTAAAGGAGCAAAGGCAACCCAGCAATAAGCATTTGGGTACAAAACACGTGAGCACTTTATAAAAACAGTGGTGAGTTAACAAGTATCAGTACAACTGTTTAATACCAACCAGTGTGGTATTCATAATTACAGCTGTGAGCAGCTAAACCGAAGGTTCTTTCTGTAATCTCATGTGCTTACTACCGTTTGTCTATAGCATAATGCCATACACTTCCAAATAGGCTTTTTAAGGAGGTCAGCATTTTTATGTCACCCTTTAACTTCTGGTAGCATGTTGGCTGAAGATTTGGGGTTCACAGCTCCAGCATGAACAATTCAGTCCTGGTTTCCACCCAGTCACTGTGGAGTTTTGCGTGCTTTTCCCATTTCTCTGCAGGATTTTGGACCAGCCCAATTAGTCGGTTAACAAAATATATGCCCACCGCGTGTAAATGAAAACTGCAGTGCATGTGAATGTGTGCATATACATAGCATGTTTAATTTAACTGAACGTAACGACTTTAAATAGGCACACATTTCAGTGCAGGATTAAATTACTGCAAAAGGTACTGCTGTTACATATGCTTCCCATTCAGACGCCACCGATTTTCCAAATCACAGCCACCTAGGGTTTATTCAGCAAACTGCACACAGACATACAAGAAGAGACAGAAATGATAAATGCACCTTTAAAGTAACAGCAATGACACAACTCAGAAAACAGCCAATAGGCTGTTATATCAGAGGTCATGGACGAAGCTTTGCCTGCTCTTGCAATCCAATAGTACAAGTTTCCTTCGGAACATAATAAAAAACATAACATTCGGGAGAAACACTGAGTTCCAGAATAACTACCACGTGCTTAATAAAACCCTCACCACTTTCGGTAGGCGCTTACAGAACCTCAAAAGCTCTTCCTGGTCTGCCATGTGCACAACACCGCCGCTGATTGATATGGAAGTGAGGTCACACGCTGACGACAGTATCCCAAAAACTTGCGTAAGAGATAATTGTAGATGTTCTTCTCCGCTGTTTCCGGCTTGAGGTCAGTTGCATTATAGATTTATTTTATTTCACAAACTGTATATTAATTTACATTCTCTTATTCTGTCAAGGTCCAACGTTAACAATGGTAATATTTTAAAACTCTTCCTGATTCTATCACGATTTGTCCGTCATTGGTTAATAGCTATGACTGTGAGCATAATGCTCACAGTCATAGCTATTAACCAATGACAGACAAATCGATAGCATCAGGAAGAGTTTTAAAATATTACCATTGTTAACGTTGGACCTTGACTGAATAAGAGAATGTGAATTAATATACAGCTTGTGAAATAAAATAAATCTATAACTCTTAATTAATTATCACTATTTATTAAGTGTAATTCAACGCCTGTTTTTCAAAAGTCACCAGTTTTAGGAGGGATTAAGACAGACAGGGGAGAAGGCTAACATTTGATTCAAGATCGGGGACATCCCTGAAAATCAGAGACACTTGAGAAGTATGCTGCCAGTAGTCATAGGAACTAATACAGTGACTTTTTTTTCTTTTTTTATCCATTTTTGAGAAAAGAAGTAAAGCTATAGTGTGGAGACAGGTGTGCTGCACTACGAAGAGCGAGTAGGTAGTGTGCACACGGCAAAACGCAGTACATTCTTAAGCCGCGTACCTTTTATGCTTTGAAACATGTATGCCCAAGCAACTCTGACAGCTGTAGTTATTTTCTTTGATTCTGCCCTAAGGCTACCAGTGCCGCCACCTATTCCATCAAATGCCCAAAGTGGGAGTGACGGCTTTGTATTAGAACATTACCAGACCGCGATTTTCGCGCTTGAATGGGCGTGGCCTACATGATTGACAGGGCAAACCCATGTGACGTTGCATGCAAAATACGGCTGAGTGACAATCCTTGCAGCTTATCCGTCGACCTGTTGATATTTATTCCGAATATTCCATCTGTGACCGTTTGTCTCCGTTCTTGAAATACGGCCATTCCAAGCTATTTCTTGTGTGTATCCTTTAATTAGGAGATGAAAGACAGGTTCAACCATCAGCGGGAAAGAAGGGCAGTATGTACCCAGTACTTTACACCCCCACCTAATTTTGTGCTTTAAATTGCTTTTGCAAGGGGGCAAGCCCCCTGCACCCCCACCCTTCTTAACAATACTTTTGTGCTTCAGATTGTTTTTGCAGGGGGGGGGGCAAGCCCCCCTTGCACCCCCCTATGTTTCTTAAAGTACAGTTTTGTACCTACCATAAATGTAGATGTTCGAGTGTAAACACTGCTGCAGTCATTACACTTGGGTTACCCTGCCGTCAGGCAGTTCCCCAGTCGGCCTGAGTTCCAAAGTCTTGGCCCGGCGTCGGTTGCTGTCACCTCCTCCCTGACGTCAGTGCGACAGGGGCATATAAGATGCAGCCGACACCATTTTCTTCAGTTTTTCTTCACCCAGATGTCAGGTGCCCCCAAATAGGTAGGCAATTCAAATTGCTAATAAAACATACATAGAAAAAGCAAACAACAACTGTCAGTTACCAGCAAATACTCCCCATAGGTAGTAAAGGGTAGAAGGCATAGGTACGTACCAGCAAGTAAGAGGGGAAGGAAGGAGGGTAACCTGGACAGCAGCAGTGTTTACACTCGAACATCTACATTTATGGTAGCTACAAAATTGTACTATGTTCATCGTGTTACACTGCTGCAGTCATTACACTTGGGTGGAATCCCAAAGCTGAGGTAGGGAGGCTGGTTCTATAAGGCATTAGGGGTGGCTATAAGGCCCTGCAGCACAGCAGCGGCGAAGCCAGCTCTGGATTTGGAGTATAAAGGCAAATGGTAATGCTTGGTGAAGGTATGCACAGAACTCCATGTTGCTGCTTCCAAAATATCCTTGGTAGGTACTCCTCTGAGGTAGGTAGGTAGTTGAAGTGGCTGTTGCCCTGGTGGAGTGAGATCTAATTCTGCTAGGTACAAGTTTCCCATGGTGAGTATAGCAGAAACGTATACAATGTCCTATCCATTTTGAGATAGTGTGCTTTGAAATGGCTTTTCCTTGTGCTCCTGCAGCATATGCTACCACAATTGCTCAGATTTTCTGAAAGCTTTGGTTTTGTCCAAGTAGAAGCGTAACTGCTTGTGAATGTCCAAAGAATGTAGTAGTCTCTCTCCTTTGTTCTGTGGTTTTGGATAGAAAGTTGGAAAGTGAATAGTTTGGTTTACAGCCACACTTGATACCACCTTTGGCATAAACGTAGGGTTAGTTCTTAAAGACACCCTGTCCTGGTGGAAAATGAGGAAAGGTTCCACTGCCATTAGTGCCTGTAATTCTGAAACTCTTTGTGCTGATGTTATTGCCAGTAGCAGAGCAGTTTTCCAAGAGATGTATTTTAATTCTGCTGTGTTAGCTGGCTCAAAAGGAGGTAAAGTTAATTTTTCCAAAACAAAGTTGAGGTCCCAAGTTGGGGTAGGTGCTCTACGGGGCGGTCTTATGTTTTTAGCCCCTCTGAGGTACTGTTTGAGCAAAGGATTAGAAAAAATTGGTGGATCCGTGTTGTAATGAGCAGAAATGGCTGAGGCTTGGATCTTGATGGATAAGGAGAGGCCCTTGTCCAGCATCTCAGTTAAATATTGAAGTATCTGGGGAATGTTTGGGACAAGAGGGTCAAGGCTGTGTGCCTGGTTCCAGGCACAGAATCTCTTCCATTTATCCGAGTAGGCTTTCCTGGTGCTAGGCCTTCTGGCCTCCAGATTGATATCCATAACAGCTTTGGAGAGAGGCATTGCTTGCTTGACTAAGGAATTTTCCATGCAGCTAGGTTTAAGGTCTTTAGCTGGCTGTGAAGTATCTGATTGTTGTGCTGTGTCAGCAAATGTAGGATTTGAGGCAAAATCCAGGGAGGTTCTTGTGCCAAGTTCTTTAAGATTGGGTACCAGTGCTGGCGTGGCCAGTCTGGTGCAATCAAGATCATCTTTGGCTCTTCTTGCCTGGCTTTTATGAGTATCTTTGGAAGGAGAGGTAAAGGAGGGAAAGCGTATACTTGCAGGTTTTTCCAGCTGAATGAGAGGGCATCCACTTTCCATGCTTGTGGATGGTAACTCCTTGTGCAGAATTTCTGTAGCTGGCAGTTCATTGGGGATGCAAACAGATCTATGTCCGGGCTCCACCATTTTTGTGTTATCATTCTGAATATTTGTGGATTCAATTCCCATTCATGGGGATCCATGATGTTTCTGCTTAGGTCATCTGCCAGTGTGTTTTTCTCTCCTGGCAGGAATTGTGCTTGCAGATGAACTTGGTAGTCTAGAGCTGTGTTCCACAAGGTCATGGCTTGTCTGCAAAGGGGGTAGGAATGTGTGCCCCCTTGCTTGTTTATGTACCACATAACTGTGGTGTTGTCTGTCTTTAGTAGTAGTTGTCCTGGATGCAGCAGGTCCTTGAAAGCTATAAGTGCATTTTGTACAGCTAGCATCTCTTTTTGATTGATGTGAAGATGCCTTTGCTCTGTGGGCCACTCACCCTGAATACATTTTCCTGGCATGTGTGCTCCCCAGTCATAATCCGATGCATCTGTTTTCAGTGTTTGCCTGGCTGTGGGTTGAATAAAAGGCTGTCTCTTGTTGAGGTGACAAGCTTGAGCCCACCATCGAAACTCCTGTTGAAGGCAAGGAATTAGTGGTATAACTGTTTCCAAACTTTGACAGTGTTGAGACCATACACTCTTTAGGTACCATTGTAGTTTCCTCATATGCAGTCTGGCATATGGAATTAGTAGTATGCAAGATGCCATGTAGCCCAAGGCCTGCAGATTTTTTCTTGCAGGGAATTGGGTCTTTGTCAAAGGAAAAATCAAAGATCAATGCAGCCAAGGTTCAGTTAAGGTTCCTTTATTCTTGTACAAGGAGACATACATGCAGTTCAGAAGTTTGTCTGACATTATACAGGAAATACTTCATTATTATACTGTTTTGTAAGCCATTGCCCTCTAAGCTGACGTAATAAAATACAACTCTTAGCATTGTTTTAAGACAGGTGTTTACCAAGTTTTTCTGCTGATATAGCAAGTATAAACTTCCCATGTGAAAATTTCCTAAGATATCAACGTGGCCTCGCTAACTGCCGGTCTGTAACAATTCACTCATATTTCAGTGTTGCAATTAGTGATTCTTTCCTGCTTTGAGCATAAAGCATATTCTGATTTCAGCCTATAATCTTATTTACAGCTGCAGTATGAACAAGGTTATTTGCTTAAGTCTAGTAACATTTCAGAATACTGTATTGTTCCTTTCCCTAACGTTAGCAAAATCATCTGTTTCTCAGTGTATGAACAAGGTCATTCACTGAGCTGACAAGAAGCAAAGTCAGAAAGTACATGCAATTATTTTCAAGCCTGTAGCAGAATAAATGTGTTAACCCTTTTAGGCTTCTAATGCAGCAAGCATAATGCTAATACATATATGAATACATGTTTTACTATATATGTGAATACATATTTCTCTCACATTTCCCCCCTATTAACACTTTTATTCTCTTCAAAAGCATAAACAGTTAATTTCTTCCCCCAACCTCTTCCACGTGGGATTTGCGGTTAGGTAAGTCATATAGTTTAAACTTCTGAAAGCATTTCATTTTCCAGCAATTTATCAACTTCAGTGTTTTGATACTCGGTTTCAGATACTGACATGTCTATCAATTCTTTAATCAGTTTTTTCATGCAGGGTATGCCACAACGTGCACACACTCCCAACAGGAGTATTCCCACACAGACAGCTATTAATATGTTCATTATGAAGGTACCCCACCCCCCAAACAGATTCTGGAAAAAGTCCGTCAATGGGTTGGGGCCTGGTTTGGTCATAGTCGACACTTGCTGTATCACCTCAAAGTGGTTGTTAATCTCGTGCGGGTAATCAGGGATATATGCACAACATTCTTTTTTGATTAAAGCGCACCACCTCTCGCCGCTAGGGTGAAGTCGAGAGCCATACGATTTTGGAGTACTACAGTTCTCATAGCATTCAGTTCATCAGTTATCAATTCAAGAGCAGAAAAAGTTCCATTACTCATTACTTCGAGAAGTTTGGACAGTTTTTGCAGCTCCCAAATCGATTTTGCTGCTCCATATGCTGGTAATATGCCTGCCCACGATATGACAGCATCACTCAAGTCCATGTGCATCAGCTTGGTACCCATGGTATGATGGTCCTTCCAGCCCACCTCGATTCGTCCTACTGGATTCTCAGGCTTTCTGACAGGTTTCTTGGCTACATCTCGGGTGTTTCGAATATTTCCCTGAGGCAAAACTGCAGTGTGTCGCATGTCCGGAACCAGGTACCCCAAAAAACAACTGCCGGACCAATTCTCAGGTAACCATTTATATGCTTTCTTATTACACACAAAAAAACAATCCTCTACCTTAGTAGTTACTTTACTGAGATATGGCTGCCCTGCATGAAACATTTTCCTATCTATTATAGACAGTTGCTTAAAAAGAATAGGATTATGATGTATATCCCTAACAGTCTATTGCATGGACTCAAGAAATGAGTCATAATTTGAATTACAAACTGTACCCATTTTGTTTGCTTTGGTATAACATTTATAATGTACAGTCTCATAAACCAAGTTTTCCCAGGTCTCATTGACCCCTAGGGGACCGCAGTCATTAATAACCCCCCCCGTATGCTGTTGGTATGGCTGTACGAATCCAGCAATTTGAAGCATTAAAAGTCTCAGCATACACACGTGTAATCGCCTGATAAAGTTCGGGTGCCAGTCTATGGGTGACTCATCACGTTTATTCAGTTCAGCTGATGTGGCCGAAAAAAGGATAGGCCACAGCAAAAAGATTATTGTCATCAGTACAATCAACAGGATAACCATGCAATACTTCTGGGGTTGTTCTGCATTCCTGTTTGCTCTAGATTTTGTCATGTTTAGTCTTTTTGTGGAACAGCAAGATTTTTATCTAGCTCAAAGTTTTTGCAAAGTTTACAGTATATCAAATGGATCCAAGAGGAAGTTTCATCAATCTTGACTGCCGTGGGTGTCGACAAGAGGACCTGGTATGGTCCCTCCCACTTTGGCGAACTCCAATGTTTACGTTTTATAGTCTTTAACCAGATTCAGTTTTCTGGGACTACTGTCGCTTCCAACGGTTGATTCGACTCTTTACCTGAAACAGAAAACTGCAAAAAGATGTTTTAGTATAATTTTTAAATCCGTATGTAGTGAATACCTGGTTGACTAACTGTACCATCCCCCCTGTTGAGACATGGCATTGCCCATGGCTCAACAAAGCTGCATATTTAAATAAATTAGATGGCAATATTGGTTTTCCCTCTTTGGAGATGTACAGTCCTTCCTTGAGGAGTGCTCCTCGCCTTTCCCACTTTTGTTTCTCAGCTCGTGTAGTAAGTGTCTGCATTGTTTTTAACATTTCTAAGTCTAAAATCTCAGAAGGTTGTAATTCCTTCTTCAAAAGAAATGCTTCTGAGGCTGCTTGCTTTGCAGTTGTGTCAGCTCTAGCATTACCTTTTGAAATCCTATCTTGTTGCTTGGTATGAGCTATGCATTTACAAATAGCTACTTTTTGAGGTAACTGAATTGATTTTAACAAATCTAAAATAAACTGTGCATGATTAATCGGTTTACCAGTAGATAATACTACTGAGGCCGAAGCCTGCACTGCCATTGCGGCAGCAACTACTGCTTGTACACAGTGGGGAAAGACTGCGCCACTGGGTCCAGTTGCGATGAATAGTAAGCAATGGGGCGTTGCTTGTCCCCATGCTATGTCAACACTGACGTCATATAACCTTGCTTACAATCTACAGTTTGGAAAAAACGTTTATGATAGTTTGGTAATCCTAAGACTAATGAGGATGCTATCAATTGCTTCAGTTTACAGAAAACTAATTCTGCTTCTGGTGTCCATTATATCAAATATTGTGCTGCCATAGGCTTCTGAAAGATCAGGTTGTTCAACAGTGCAGATTCCAAAGCATAATTTGAGATCCAGCTCCGACAAAAATTAGTCGTACCAAGAAAGGACATCATTTCCTTCTTGGTTGTGGGTTTTGGTGCTTGTAAGATTGCTATTTTCCTGTCTTCATCTAATGTCCTACCCTTTTTGGATATTACATATCCAAGGTATTTAACTTGTTTTCTCCAAAGCTGCAATTTGTTTTTGCTTACTTTGTGTCCTTCAACGGCTAAGAATTTCAATAATGTTATAGTGTCTTCCTTATAATCTTGCTGGGTAGGGGCTGCCAGCAGGATATCATCAACATAAAGTAAAATCTGACCACCTTTCGGTGGGGTAAACCCCGCCAAGTTACTTGCCATCTCTTGTGAGAATATCGTTGGACTTTCACAATATCCCTGTGGTAGTCGCGTATATGTATACCGCTTCCCCTGAAATGTAAATGCAAACCAATACTGGCTGTCAGGGTGTATTGGTATTGCAAAGAACGCATTGCTAATATCTGCCACAGGAAAATATTTGTGTTGAGGCTTCAAATCATTTAATAGGGTATGTGGATCTGGCACTGTAGGTGCCCTTGATATTACTGCGTCATTTACAGCTTGCAAATCCTGGACCATATGCCATTCTCCATTTGCTTTCTTAACTGGAAATAAGGGTGTGTTACATGGTGAATCGGGAGATTCCACCAGTAATCCTTCCTTAAGTAAAGCTGCTATGATAGGTTTAATACCTGCTTCTGCATCTTTTCTTAAGGGGTACTGCCTTTTCTGTGGTCTAAAGGCTGATTTTGGTGTGATGGTAACTGGTCCTGCTGTATGAATAAGTCCTACATCTGATTTCCCTATTGACCAGAGGGTCTCTGGTATGTCTAATAAAGCTTTTTCTTCCTCTTCTATTAAGAGTGTTTCTCAGCTGCCCTCACTTGACTGCAAGTGTACAGCCGGGTGTGTCTGTGTGCTCCAATTTAATTTTTGTCTATGTACTCCTTGTTCTGACAGTTCTAATTCTGTCTGCTTTTCCCATTTTGTGACTTTTTCTCCTAGGTCTGCCCATTTCACATCTTTGTCTTTAGTTAAATTAACATGTGGTAATCGATTTGATTTATAAAGTGCAAAGAACTCCTGGGGCAATGAACAGCTAACTACACTGTTCCCTTTCATGTCCCAGTACAGATTACGCAATACTAATCTGTTCGCACGGTTTTTAAACAATTTTTGCTCATATTCTTTGTCAGGTCCTTGTGTATTACAGTGCAACAGGTGTTGTACATCAATGCAAAGGGAGGGGAACTTACTGATAGCCACATTCACTAACTCTTCAGTTATTGCCCCAGGACCGGTCGTAACCAAGTCCTGGCTATACCAATAAAATGTTTTACCCTCCGATTGCACTGCAAAAGTGTTCATTTGTCATTGTGCTTCCATACCCTGCATGGTTGGAACTACTGCTATGCCAAATAGTTGCATAAGATCTCTGCCCAAAAGGTTCACTGAGCATTTTGCAGAAACAACAATTTTGCTTTTCTGGGTTAATCCTGAAACAGGATCTGTTATTGCAATATTATGGGAGAGAGGCTCCCGATACAGCTGTCCATTAGCTGCTTTCACCAAAATATAATCATGTGACTCTGACTTGTCTGGTAGTTTGGAGGGGTGTACCAGGGTTCATGATGCCCCTGAATTGCACAGAAACTTGACTTCCCTCCCCTCTACCAGGAGTGTAACTTCTGGTTTCGTGTCTGCCAAATAGAGCTCCAAGCTCAACAAGGCTGTCTAATATTTCATTTTCTTTACTATCGGTAACTTCCTGCACTTCCTCTATTTCTCCTATGACATTCTCTGCTCTCTCTATCACATTCTCATTTGTCCTTTCTCCATTATTCCCATCTAGTGATTCTTGACTACCATATAGTCAGTCCTCACCTTCTTCATTCTTATCCTTCATTGCTGCCTTCTTATTTTTTTTGCAATCCTTTGCCATATGTCCCTTTTTACTGCATTTAAAACATTCACCCCTTTTCTTTCTCCCTTCAAAGTCCTCTGATCGCTGATCAGATTGTTTATTTCCCTGGGCATTCTTCTTGCCCTTCTTTCCGGACTGTACTAAATAAACTTCTCCGTCATCTACAGCGAATACTTGGGCTTTCTTTTTCTTTTTGTTATTAAAATGCCTTTTGGCATGCCTAGCATATTCAAGCAGTGACTGTAATCTGCTTGTACGATGGTCAACCATATGCTTCGTAATAAAACTACTTATGGGTGCAATACTGCCTTTTAAAAATGCATTCTTTAACTGCTGCTCATATGGGGAATCTTGTGTCTGGTCTTCAGGAGCCTGCATTCCACAATGGCTATTAAAACATTCTATTAATTTGGCATAATACCTATCAACAGTTTCACCTTTTTGTTGGATGCATTGATTAATGCAAGTCCAGTCTGCCCTAGGTTTCCATTTTTCAGAAATTCGGTCTGTTAGACCCTTCACTCTGTTGTCTAACTCTGCGCTGTTATGTGGGAGGGGCTTAAGCGCAGCGTCACGAGGATTCCAGTTGCCACTGATCATGTGCCAATCTGGATCTATTTGTCTGACAACTTTTTCTGAGAATTTTTCTAGTTTACCATCAAATTCATATTTATTAACCCATTTCGTGTAGTATTTAACGTTATCGGCACATCGTGACCGCATGTATTCTACGTCTTCGGTTAACAGCAGATTTTGGGGTTGTTTTGTACATTTATTACCCATTTTGACCTAACCTTATGAATGTTACGTAACCCTTCCTGTTTTTTAACGTGGTACCACAAAGATTTTATAGTCCCTTCAGACTACCTGCCTACTTATTCTGCTTCCCTGATCTATGACAAGATAGCAATTTTTCTGTCCCTGGATTTACATAAAAAAATCCTGACTGAACAAATACAATCAAGTCCCTGATCTAAAACAGAAAAAAGTCCCTGATCTATAACAAGATAGCAATTTTTCTGTCCCTGGATTTACATAAAAAATCCTGACTGAACAAATACAATCAAGTCCCTGATCTAAAACGGAAAAAAGTAGAATCCCCTTACCTGAGCCTCAGCAATCGATCGCCCTGGTCCGATTGAAACCTGCTCGTCAGCCGCAGATCAGAAAGTGGCCGGCCTCTGTTTATACGACAATTCAGTTGGATGTCTTTTCAAATAAGAAGAACCATTTCGGTAACTTCTTCCATACGGATTTCAGCCACCAGGCCTGTCTGATCCAGGTCAACCAAGAGGCTTCCGGTCAAAGAAGGACCAACTTGTCAAAGGAAAAATCAAAGATCAATGCAGCCAAGGTTCAGTTAAGGTTCCTTTATTCTTGTACAAGGAGACAAAAATGCAGTTCAGAAGTTTGTCTGACATTATACAGGAAATACTTCATTATTATACTGTTTTGTAAGCCATTGCCCTCTAAGCTGACGTAATAAAATACAACTCAGCATTGTTCTAAGACAGGTGTTTACCAAGTTTTTCTGCTGATATAGCAAGTATAAACTTCCCATGTGAAAATTTCCTAAGATATCAACGTGGCCTCGCTAACTGCCGGTCTGTAACAATTCACTCATATTTCAGTGTTGCAATTAGTAATTCTTTCCTGCTTTGAGCATAAAGCATATTCTGATTTCAGCCTATAATCTTATCTACAGCTGCAGTATGAACAAGGTTATTTGCTTAAGTCTAGTAACATTTCAGAATACTGTATTGTTCCTTTCCCTAACGTTAGCAAAATCATCTGTTTCTCAGTGTATGAACAAGGTCATTCACTGAGCTGACAAGAAGCAAAGTCAGAAAGTACATGCAATTATTTTCAAGCCTGTAGCAGAATAAATGTGTTAACCCTTTTAGGCTTTTAATGCAGCAAGCATAATGCTAATACATATATGAATACATGTTTTACTATATATGTGAATACATATTTCTCTCACAGTCTTTGTTGCCATCAATTGAAAGTATTGAGTCAGTTGTCCTTGCTTGTCTGGCGTGAGATAAGCCATCTGGGCCATTGTGTTCAAGCTGGCACCCAGGAATATTATCTGTTGTGAGGGCACTAGTTTTGATTTCTTTTCGTTTACTGTGTACCCCAGGTAACTTAATAACTTTTTTTATGAACGCCAAATGCTTTAGAAGAATGTCCTTGCTCTCTGTTTGAATCAGGCGGTCATCCAGGTATGGATACATTTGAATTCCTTTTTGCCTGCAGAATGCAATTACTGGTGCCAGGCACTTTGTGAAGACCCTGGGCGCAGTAGAAAAGCCAAAGGGCAGTGTATAGAATTGATAGTGCATTGAACCAGCTAGAAATCTGAGGTAGCTTCTGCAGTTTTGTCTGATAGGGACATGCAGGTATGCCTCCTTGAGGTCCAAAGTCATCAGCCAAGCTTTCTTGCCCAGCATGGGAAGAAGCTGCTGTAGTGTCAACATTTTGAATTTCGGAACATCCAGGTCAGTATTTAGAGAAGAAAGATCCAGAATGGGTCTCCAGGCTTTGTCCTTTCTGGGAACCAGAAAGAGTCTTAAATAAAATCCTTGTCCTTGTTCCTGTGGTGGTACCTTTTGAATAGCTCTCATGTCCATGAGTGCTGTAATTTGTTTTTGAACCTCTGCCCATTGATTTGGTGGCAGATTTGGCATTCCTTTTAACCTTGGCAAAGTGTGAAAGTGGAACCTGTAACCTTGAGATACAATGTTGAGAACCCATTTGTCTTTGGTGATGCAATGCCAGTTGTGATAGAAAAGTGCCAGTTTTCCTCCTAAGGGGGGCTGCCAAGAGAGAGCTGTTTGGCAGCTGTAGTAGGAAGTCATTGAGGCTGCTTTTTATAAGGTTGTGGCCTGTCTTCCCCTTCTTTCTGACCCGGTGTACCCCATTGTCGAAGCCTGTAAGGACCTTGTGCTTGACCTCTACCTCTTGGACGTCTGTATCTGCCTCTTTGAGTCCTGTCTGTGACTGGAAAGGACCAATTCTTTGTTGGCCAATTTCTGCTAAAACGAGGAGGCTGAACCTGTAAGAAATCCTTCACCGTTTGCATAGATTTTGCCTTATCCTCCATCTTCTTTAATACCTCCTCTGCCTTAACTCCAAACAACACATCCCGCTGCAAAGGTGGATCCAATAATTTTGCCTTAACATGATCTGGTAACGTATGTTCTTTTAACCAAGCATGCCTTCTAATGACAGAGCCTGTAACTGCTGCTCTACAGGAGGCCTCTAAGGAATCAAACCCACATTGCAAAGTATGTTTTCCCACTTGTTCAGCTGCATGCAATAAATCCTGCATTTCTTTAAAATTAGGAGGATCTGAATCTGAAAGCATCTTTTGTTTCAACTGAGACATCAAAAATTGCTGATATTTTAGCATGTGAAACTGGCAATTTAAGGCTCTCATTGCTAAAGTTGCAGACTTGTATACTTTTTTCCCCATCTGTCTAATGCTCTGGAATCTCTGTCAGAGGGAACTGGGTTTTTTGCTGATGAGGCCTTAATCCCTTTGGGTCCCTGAGAAATAGTTTCAGGGTCAGCAACAGGGCTTTTATACAGAAATTTGTGAGAGTCAGGGACTCTGTAATATCTATCAGGTTTAACTGGGGCTGGAGGTAAGGATTCAGGGTTTAAGCTGGATTCAGTGTACACATCATCCACAATATCTAACACTGGTGGAATAGCAAGGGGTCTGTGTTGAGGCAATAAAAGGAAGTCTCTGAGCCTTTTCTTGGATTCTGAGTAATCCTGGCCTTCCCAAAGGAAATGCTCCCTCATGGTATGTAAGGTCTCCCAAAGGAGTAGTCCTCAGATGGAAAGGCTGATGGAATTGATTCCTCAGCATCAGAATCCTCATAAGGGGGTAAGGAATATCCTAGGTCTGAGGATGAATCTGAAGAAATGGACACTTGGTCGGAAGATTCATAGTCTGCATCCTGTCTGGGCCTTTTATCAGGAGGGGGATGGGACCCCCTGATCAGGGTGATTAGGTCTTCGGCCATTTTGAGCATTTGTTTCTTAGGCATGGAAGCCTGTCCTGGAGAATGCTGTATCTGTTTCTTTGTTTTTAAGGGGGCCTTAGACTTAGCAGAGGGTTTAATGGTTAACTGTGTAGGTCTGAAGACACTCTCTGAGGCTGTGGATTGCTCAGCTACTTCGATTCCTTCAGAAGGGTTAGTTTCGGTAGGCTGAAAACATAGTGCGTCCAAAGGCCCAGCCAGCTCCACGTGGGAGTCGGAGGCGGTCTGTGGTTCTGTGGAAGTGGTCGTCAGGGGCTGCATAGGTGCCTCGCTGAAAACCGGAGAACTGGCGACCGGCCTAAAAGAGGCCTCGTCATCAGTTTTGGGCCTCAGATGCCTGTCCTTGTCTTTGCGCTTTTTATGTAATCCAGTCGTTGGAAGTTCCGACGGCATGGTGTAATTGAATTTTATGCCAAAATAATGTCGGGCAAAATCAAACCGACGTTTAATAGTGCGCTTGTTAAACCTAGCACAAAACTGACAACCAGTGACGTCGTGGTCTGGGCCTAGGCATGGAATACAATAGGAGTGGAAATCCTTATGAGGTATTTGCTTCCCACAAGAAATACAGTTGTTAACATTTACTGACATCGGTCTGAGGCAAGAAAAAGTTTCCCCAATGGGGTACTTAGCTTTGTAGAAGACTTTGGTTCTGAATTCGGAATGAAAATCTCAGGAGTCGGCCGACTGGCACCTGCGAACTGCTTCTGCTTCGGGCACCGTGTGGCAAGAAAGACTGAAGAAAATGGCGTCGGCTGCATCTTATATACCCCTGTCGCACTGACGTCAGGGAGGAGGCGACAGCAACTGACGCCGGACCAAGACTTTGGAACTCAGGCCGACTGGGGAACCGCCTGATGGCAGGATAACCCAAGTGTTCATAGGTTCATACTAGGCTATCTGCCCTAGGGCATTTATAAGCCTAGCCAGAGTGTGTTTGGCTTTCGCCACCCATTTTAAATGAATTTTGCTTTGCCCTTTTTCGAGGTTAGTATACTGTGCTTCTGTCTAACAGTGACACAGAAGTGATACCCGGGGTAAACCTACAATCTCCCATCCACTCATCAAGATTCCTCTTGAAGAGAGTCAATGAGGGACTCTGCCTAACCTGGAGTGGGATTTTATTCCAGAGTGAAGGGAGCCTCTGGGTTATGAATCTGTCCCTCCAGCATGTCCTATTTATTTCAGTGCTGAGGTTCAAGTCTCTCGAGCGCGTAGCTCGATGGGATTTGGATTTTCTGAGGTGCAGCATGTCCATTAATTCCGGGTTGGACATGGCTTTATACATCAGGCACAGATCGCCTCTGAGCAGGCGGTATGCCACGGAGTAGAGCTGGAGTTTCTTTAACCGGGAAGCATATGGCATCTGTTTGAGCCCTTTGATCCTCTTGGTGAGGTACTTTTGGGGTCTTTCCAGTTGCTGCAGGTGTCTGGTAAGGTACATCCCAAAAGGGGCATTGTACTCAATTATGGGCCTGATGAGGGATGAGTAAAGAGGCACGATGACCTCCCCTGATCTAGATGTGAATCCCTTCATGATTAGGTGGGCTATATAAAATGTTTTTCTAACCACTTTGGCCACGTGGTTTTCAAATGAGAGATTGCTATCAACTTGGGTCCCCAGGTCCCTAATTACTTCTTCCATACTTAATGGATTACCACCTATGTTGTAATTTGTGGGCACTTTGTTTTTGCCAAAGGGGATGACTATACACTTTTTGGCATTTAGCTTGAGGCCATGGCTCTGGCACCAGTTGTCTGTTTCTATGAGGCCCTTTTGTAGGATGCTTGTGTCGGCTGGGGAGTCGATTATGGCGCCTAGTTTGCAGTCATCTGCGAACTTGGTCAGCCACAGTCCTTCCATGTTGGCCTGTACCTCCAAGAAATATATACCGAACAAGAGAGGTCCTAGGACTGAGCCTTGTCGGATGCCATTTGTAACTGGTTTGGAGTCTGACATGGCTCCAGCAATTCTAACCATGTGGGTTCTGTCCTTGAGCCAGTTTGCAACCCAACTAGTGACATAGGGGTTTATATTTAAGCTGGTGAGCTTATCTATAATGCCCGAGTGGAGTATTGTATCGAAGGCTTTTGCGAGGTCCAGGTAGGCTGTGTGGACCACCTTCCCCTCGTCAATAGCCTTGGTGACTGTTTCAAAGAAATCGACCAGGTTTAAGAGGCAGGATTTGCCCTTAACAAAGCCGAACTGGGTAGGATCCAGTGTCTGTAGGTCTCCAATATCTTTATTTATGAGGTCCATGATGATCCTTTCCATAGCTTTGCAGACCAAGCTAGTCAGGCTTATGGGGCAATAGTTTCCAGGATCCGTTGAGGCACCACCTTTGTGGAGAGGGACCACTGTTGCTGTACGCCACTCTTTGGGTACATATCCTGTAGTAAGGCTGAGATTGAACAGTAGTTTTATGTTTGGGTTTAGCTCTTCTTGGAGTTCATGTAGGACACAGCCCGGGACACCGCCGGGCCTCATTGATGCTGTGTTTTTTTGCTTTGGAGAGGGCAGCTCTTACCTGAGCATCTGAGATGTCAGGGGGGCAGCACTCTGCTGGGATAGATATTTGCCCTTTTGGTGGGGAGGGGGGAGAAGTTTGCGCTGAACCTGTCAGCTAGGATGTTGGCAATGTCTGTGGGTTCTGTGTATTTTTTGTCATTTTGGACTAATTCTGAGCATATCTGGGAATTCCCACCCAGGTTCCTAACATAACTAAAGAAAGCCTTGTGATTATCCTTAGTGTCCTGTGCAATTTTTCTCTCGAAGCTGCCCTTAGACGATTTTATGAGTGCCCATAGTTTTTTGCTAATACTGATCAGAGATGCCTTCCCTTTTTGGGATTTTGCTCTATCATGTAGTAGCTTCCTCCTTCTATTGTATAGTTTGTTTATGGCTGGGGTCCACCAGACAGGACGCCTGCCTTTGGAGGATTGGGTCTTGGTTTTATTTGGGATTGCATGATCCATGCATTCCTGAAGGTGTTCATAGAATGCATTTATAAAGGATTCTGCAGTCTGGGCCGTATTTTCCACAGGCCCGGGGGCTTTGAAGGATTCCACCTCGGTTTTGAGGAGTGTGAATTTGCTTTAG
The DNA here is from genome assembly GCF_019279795.1 of Protopterus annectens. Taxonomy (NCBI): domain Eukaryota; kingdom Metazoa; phylum Chordata; order Ceratodontiformes; family Protopteridae; genus Protopterus; species Protopterus annectens. The sequence goes on along the minus strand of NC_056740.1, from coordinate 209,164,978 downwards.
AGAAGTTTTTCACTGTGGTTTTCTGGGCAGGGGGTGGGGTTGGGATGTGAATATCCAGTGAGATTAGTTTATGGTCTGATCTTACCAGTGAGGGATACACTTCTGGTCTGGAGCATAGAGCCCCCATGTTGGTGATGATCAGGTCCAGTATGTTTTCCCCTCTTGTGGGAGTGGTAACAAGTTGTTCCATAGCATTTGAGTTTATAAATTCTAGGAACCTTTGGGCTAGGGTGTTGGAGCTAGAGTAATGCTCCCAGTCTATGTTTGGGTAGTTGAAGTCGCCCAATATAATGGTGTTTGGTGAGACCTTCATATTTTCCAGTGTTCTCAGGAAGGCCAAGTGGGGTTCCTGGGTTTGGGAGGGTGGTCTGTAGCAGGCTATAAACTGGAAGGCAGTTTTACCCACTGTTAGTTGCACATGGATAGTCTCTGATGCTTCGTGCTGTGCCACCAACCTGGAGGTGTGGGTATCTTTGACGAATATTGATACTCCCCCTCCTTTTGTGGTTCGGTCCAAGTTTTGGGGCCGAAAATCATGGTATGAGGTATAACCTGGTAGTGCTGGGGTGCTCTCGGGAGCCTTGAACCAGGTTTCTGCTACTGCACAGATATTGATGTTCTCCATGCTAAGGAGAGTTTTGAGTGCGTGCATCTTGAGGTTTAGACTTCTGGCGTTGAGTAGCATTACTCTTAGTTTCTTATCCCTTGTGATACCTGTGGAGGTGGGTTTGTCTTTTGAGCCTTGCCTAAAAAAGGCACTATGGGGGTGGCAAGAGCCTTTGCCAATATCCGAAAGCCCAGGGGTGACAGGTGCAAGCTGTCCCTAGTGAAGCATCGTGGCTTGTCGAGCATGTCATCCCAGGCTGACAGGCATTGGATCCCCTTTGAATGACACCAAAATTGTTGAAATTGATCATCTTGTCTTCATATTGTGGCATCATTCTTGGTGAGGGTAAGATGCTACTCAAGGTCAGGGTCATACCGGCCTGGGCTACATGCTCAGAGAGCTCCTCTATGTCTCTTTTCATGTAGTCCAGGGAGGTACGTCTCAGGTCATTCACACCAGCATGGACAATGACTGAGTCATATTTGTACTTGCCTTGGAGTGACCTGAGTGCTTGTGTTATGTGGCGGATCCTAGCGCTTGACAGGCAGCTCACCGTGACCTTCTCCTTGTTCAGCCTGGTGAGCGGGACGCCAGTGTGCCTGACGATAGAGTCACCTATTACAAGTGTATCAGGTGTGTTGTTTAGCCTTAAGGGCTGTGACTGTTCGGCACACTGGCTTTGTGAGCTATGTGTTGCATGTGTTTTGTTTTGGGGTAGCGGTTACTTGGGTGTCTGCTTTGGAGGTCTCTGCTGCTTAGGCAGATTTTTATTTAGAGCCTCCGAGTATGTTTTTGTGTGTTTATGTGTTTGGTTTGCTGTCATGGTAGGGCTATGTGAGACTGGAATTGTAGTGAGTGTGGTTTCCTTCTCCTCCTGACTGGTTACGCCAGTACTGAGTTGAGAGAGCTTAGCCTCCAGTTTGGCTTTCTGGTTGCATCTCTCACATGTTTTGGAATTTGTTGGGAGGAGGAGAGGGTTGTCTGTGTACATGAGGCAGTTGTAACATTGCCTCAAGATTCCCAGATTCACCAGCTGGACCGGAGAGGAGATTGACAACTGACCTTTGGACATGCTAGAATAGTATTGGGAATTCCTTTATAATTGAAAAAAAGGGCCAATGGGGAACAGGGTACTCAAGGGGAGTTTTTGAGGGTGTAGTGCTTTTAATTATTTAGTGCTGACTTATATAATTGCTTTAGTGAGCAAGTGCCAGGCTTTAGAGTAGGAATAGGGTGTTTATTATGAGAACTAGATCAGTTCTAAGGGAAAAAGTGAAGAGCAGACTTTATGGAGCCGAGAATGGTTTAAACCCAATTAAGCAGAGCTGCCTGATGCTGTGCTATGCGCAAAACAGCGCAAAGCCCCGCCAAAGTGGGTTTTATACAGGGGGACTTGAAAGAGCTAGAAATTGGCCCAAAACGGCCAATAGACTACCAGATTCTTGTGCTGGGAACACTCCTCCAGGGATAAATATGCTGCTCTAAGCTCCCCACTGCCACTGTTGAACAAAGAAACCTCCCTTTATCCAAGAAAGGAAATGGGCAACACAGGAACTTTCCAAAAGTCCAGAATACAGCAAAGCCTGTATTTGGATGACTCTAGGTCAGGAAAGACGGGAAACAAGGATAATTTTTTTGTTTTTTTTTTTCTTTTTTGCAACAAACAGCAGGAAAATGCAATAAATATGTAACACAGGCTAGCGCACTTGAGTGTGTAGCCTCAACAGGTAACTGCAACAAACAGGACAAACTTTAAAAGTACAGCTGCAAAAACAACTTTAAACAGTTTAAAACAGTTCAAGAAGCAGAAATACTTGCAGTTTAGCTAGATCGGACAGTCGCCCAGGTTGTAGCAGGAAAAAAAAACACTTTTATCAGGTTAGCAGTCACTCTTTTAGCCTATCTGCTGCTAGCACCACTCTGCAGGACCACGAAGAGCTTGGCTGAGTAGTAACAAGTGCAAAATCCGCGCTAAAGTGGGTTTTATACAGGGGGACTTGAAAGAGCTAGCAATTGGCCCAAAACGGCCAATAGACTATCAGATTCCTGTGCTGGAAACACTCCTCCAGGGATAGATAGGCTGCTCTAAGCTCCCCACTGCCACTGGTGAACAAAGAAGCCTCCCTTTATCCAAGAAAGGAAATAGGCAACACAGGAACTTCCCAAAAGTCCAGAATACAGCAAAGCCTGTATTTGGACTACTCTAGGTCAGGAAAGATGGGAAACAAGGATAATTTTTTTGTTTTTTTTCCTTTTTTGCAACAAACAGCAGGAAAATGCAATAAATATGTAACACAGGCTAGCACACTTGAGTGTGTAGCCTCAACAGGTAAATGCAACAAACAGGACAAACTTTAAAAGTGCAGGTGCAAAAACAACTTTAAACAGTTTAAAACAGTTCAAGAAGCAGAAATACTTGCAGTTTAGCTAGATCGGACAGTCGCCCAGGTAGTAGCAGGAAAAAAAACATTTTTATCAGGTTAGCAGTCACTCTTTTAGCCTTTCTGCTGCTAGCACCACTCTGCAGGACCACGAGGAGCTTGGCTGAGTAGTAACAAGCGCAAAAACCGTGCCAAAGCGGGTTTTATACAGGGGGACTTGAAAGAGCTAGAAATTGGCCCAAAACGGCCAATAGACTACCAGATTCTTGTGCTGGGAACACTCCTCCAGGGATAGATAAGCTGCTCTAAGCTCCCCACTGCCACTGGTGAACAAAGAAGCCTCTCTTTATCCAAGAAAGGAAATGAGCAACACATGAACTTTCCAAAAGTCCAGAATACAGCAAAGCCTGTATTTGGACTACTCTAGGTCAGGAAAGACGGGAAACAAGGATAATTTTTTTGTTTTTTTTCTTTTTTGCAACAAACAGCAGGAAAATGAAATAAATATGTAACACAGGCTAGCGCACTTGAGTGTGTAGCCTCAACAGGTATATGCAACAAACAGGACAAACTTTAAAAGTGCAGGTGCAAAAACAACTTTAAACAGTTTAAAACAGTTCAAGAAGCAGAAATACTTGCAGTTTAGCTAGATCGGACAGCTGCCCAGGTAGTAGCAGGAAAAAAAAACACTTTTATCAGGTTAGCAGTCGCTCTTTTAGCCTCTCTGCTGCTAGCACCACTCTGCAGGACCACAAGGAGCTTGGCTGAGTAGTAACAAGTGCAAAAAATGCGCCAAAGTGACTGCAACAGTGTAACACGATGAACATCTATAGTTTTCATGGCTATCAGCTGCTATGCAAGTTGAGAAAATGAAGTGATTGTCCTGTGTCTCATTTATGGTGTGTGGGGGATGCTACATCAGGTATGTACAAGTTTTGCCTTAACATGAGTAATAACAGTGTGTTTCTATGAGCTATAACTGTTTGCAAAGTAAGTTTTACACAGAAGCAAAACTGCTGCTTTCTACTGAAACAGTTCTCCACCAGAGCGTGAAAGTGCGTTTTGTATGAAAGAACATGAGCTGCTTATGTCCCTACCTTATCAGTTCTCATTGCATTGTATTTATTAATTAAAATGTATTGCGTAAAATCAATGTAGAGTGAACAGATATAATTGCAGATGCACTTGCTAGACCGTACTTTTGTAAAATATATTCATTTCCATTTTATGTATGATGCACTTGCTAGAGTGTAGTTTTGTAAAATATATTCAGTTCCAAATTCAACTACACTGTTGTCCATATTCTATTTGATGATGTTAATTATGTCATGTTTATTCATAGTAAGACTAGCAATTACAGGGAAATGTAGAGTAGTGGGCGGGGTTTGGGTGGTCCTTGCTACTGCGCATCTGATGGGGTAATGTTCTAATACAAAACCCTGTTTTGTCCTACAGTCTCATGACATTTGCCATTTTTTACTTTTTTCACAGGACACAACTGCTCAAAGAGGGACTGTCCCTTGCAGAAAGGGACAGGTGGTAACCCTGTATATCTGGTCAGACTAGGGTTTGGTGCTATACCCCCTTGTCAGACTCCACCCTGTTTACCATGTGGTGCCATTCCACTTGCTAACAGAGAATGAAGTTTACTGTATGGCTGTTATGTGATATGGGTTCAAAAATACTAGACTAGCAGCTGCCCTTGCAAGGCTTTTTAAGCATAGCCAGTTTCCCTTTTGTGCTTGAATTTACCTATCCCATTTGATTAGAGATTAGCCTTACTCATGCCATGGTCAATAGTTGTTATATTTATCCTTAATGAGAATAACTGGGATCATACTGAAGAGTTGTTGTTGTTGTCTTTTGGCTTTTCCCGGTTAGGGGTCACCACAGCGGAACTCCGGTCTGCTAATGATTGGCAGTAGATTTTAATGAACGCTGAGGTGCCAGCTCGACATTCAACCTTCAACGAAGGCACACCCATTTACGCATGTCTTTCGAACTCCCACCCAACCGCGGGGAGGACATGCAGACTCCACACAGCAGAGAATCGAACGGGAGAACCTCTTGCTGTGAGGCAACAACGCTACCGCTGCACCACCGTGGCTCATACTGAAGAGTACCATAGATAATTTGAGAGGACCCATGCATGGGATTAACCATGTAGGAGCTGCCTTTCTCTTAGTAGTAGAGGGTTTAATCCTGGGGTAAAGTTTGCATAATACAAACATCTTAAATTGTATTCTATCTTTCATTAGTGTTGGTATTTTTTATTTCATATACACTTTGTTTTTTTTTTTTTTTTCAATAACATTTTTATTGATTTTTGAGAAGAAAAAAAAAATTTAACAGGTACATTGGCTTATGGATACATTTGGGAGGAGAGAGAATCAAGAGTACATAAATGTACTATAAATGTAAATAAGACAAATTAAAAAACTTGTAAATTAGTATACAATATTCAAAAAGATACAAAGGAAAACCTTCTTGGATGGTGTTTGTCCAAGTCATCAGATTTGTAACTTCTTTTGACACCAGAAAAAGAATGCAGGTTGTTTAAGTGATCTTTGACATTGAAGGTTATCCACAGCGTTTGAAAGTTACATAAACAGTTGGTTACATATTGGTGCTATAAAAGACTTGTGTTACATAATTTATTTATTTATTTTTACATTTGTTAACCGGGTTAGTCTGTCTGGGTTCTTATAAGTCCTTTTTTAGCAGAGACCCGAGGAGAACAGCTCGAAATTCCTTTTCTGACAGACCCTATCAGCACTCTTGAAAGGAGGCCTGATTTTCCACCTCTGGAGACAGTTGGGGGTCATTTATGCCTGCACCAGAGAACCTGGCTAGATATTACAAAAGATAAATGGGTGCAGAGGACTATTTCCAGAGATTATATAATTCCCTTTTCTCAAATGCCACGACCAGCATTAAACAAAATTCCTGGTGTTCCACCCAGTCAAAGGAAAACAGCAGCTCTAGATGTAGAAAAGCTGCTAGAAAAAAAGAGTAATCCAAGAGGTCCCTCCAGACCAGATAGGATCCAGAACTTACTCAAGATTCATTTTTAGTGCCAAAGAAAGCAGGGGACTGGAGATCAGTTTTGGATCTCAGCTTTCTGAACAAGTCAGTCCAGTACACCAAGTTCTGGATGGTCACACTTCAGTCTAGTCTGCCTTTTCTGCGCAAAGACGACTGGATGTGCTCTACAGATCTTCAGGATGCATACTATCACATAAAAATGTACAGACAAAACAGAAGGTATCTATGCTTCTGGCTGGAAGCCAGTCATTATCAGTTCTGAGCACTGTCCTTTGGCTTCATCACAACCCCCATGGTGTTCACCAAATGCATGGCAAAATAGTTGCAGCTCACTTGAGACTGCAGGGATTCCAGGTGTTTCTATACTTGGACGACTGGCTCATAACTGCTCCAACCTGGCATCTACTGATAAGAGCTCGAGACTATGTACTCCAGATTTGCTCTCTTCTAGGAATTAACATCAACCTCAACAAATCTCATTTAGAACCTTCTCAAATGTTAGAGTTCATAGGAACCTTATTCAACACAATATCAGTGACAGCCTCCATTCCTTTTCCAAGGATAGAGACTATCCGATTAAAAGGCAAAAAGATAATTCAAAATTTTTCTCTTTCAACCAGATTGATTCTACAAGCCTTGGGATCAGTGTCTGCAGTGATGGTCCTAGTTCCCCTAGCAAGATAGCACATGAAAATTCTTCAATGGATATTAGCAACTCTGGTCCAATCTACATCAGCCTATGTCCACTCAGATCAAAATTACCCAGGCATGCAAAAAATACCTCTGGTGGTGGATCTACTCAGATCAGGTTCTACAGGGCTATCCATTCTTCCTCAGCCCAAGGCCGTAGTGACCATGGAAGCTTCCCAAATTGGGTTGGGGGGGGCACTTCTTGGGAAAGATAGTCCAAAGGCACATTGTCTCTCGAGGAGGCCAACATGCATATCAATGTTCTGGAAATTAGAGCAGTGCTCTTAGCATTGCAGGCTTTCCAAGTGTTAAAGTTCAGAAATAAGTAACACAGACTTTTACCTTTTAGTCTTGAATTAAGGATAATGTTTTAGGATGTGCATAGTACTTGTTTATTCCATAAACAGCTCTGGGAGACTACTTACTAAAATTTTCAGATCAGTCTCAAAGTATAGAGGAAAATGCCTCATTTATATATTTTTTTCTTATCAATTTCATGCATGCAGAACTTTGACATAACATAGCTTTTAACAAATAGCATTTTTAAATATTTTACGTCCTCATGATCCTCGCTTAGAGCTTCACGTGAGCACTTGACAGTATGTCTTTTAAAACATAGACCACCTGTGCATAAGATTTATTGGCCTGCAAGATTTCAACATTTGGTACCAGTACACACTCTCTTGTAGACATCTTTTCAAAAACTCATCTCTCAGCCTGAGAAAGCCAGAGCATACTATTGATTAATCTGGTTTCCACAGATACCTGATGCTTTTAAACATAACATCCCTTAACTTCTTCAGCACTTACTTTGCCTTCAATTATGTCAGTACAGAGAGGATACAATTGTAAGACACTTGAAATATAAAGCTACTACTTATGTGAAACTATATGTTGCATAATCATGCATCTATTTTTCATTTTTCTTTTGACATAAACCTATTATAAACATTTTATTTGACTAATTTGAGAAGAAAGTAGACATTATTATGCATTTTATGAAGACTAAACATGAGACTTAATAACCTTTCATAACACACGACTCTCTCCCTTTTGAGGTGATTGCAGTTCAGACAGACAGTATGACTGTGGTTTGGTACATCAACAAGCAAGGAGGGACCAGATCTTACCCCTTGTGATAAGAAGCTCTGAGAGTGTGGCAATGGGTGATCTCATCCAACTGATTTCTGACAGCAACGTACATTCTGGGAAAATCCAGTGTGACAGCAGACAAGTTGAGCACATCCATTTTGTTATTTCACAAGTGGTCTTTCAACATGAAAATTGAGGAAAATATATTTTGTCAATGGGACCATCCATGCTATGACCGTTTTGCATCTCCCCTCAACAACAAGTGCAGCAGGTTCTTTGCCCTGATCCCTCCACAGGGGGAATCACCAAGAGACAATCTCCTTCACGCCTTCTCCAAAGCAAAAAACACAGCATCCATGGGACCCGATAGTGTCCCCGGCTGTGTGCTCCACGAACTCAATGAGGAATTAAACCCACAGCTAGGACAGCTGTTTAATCAAAGTCTTACCTCTGGATACTGCACCAGGAGTGGCACTGCAACTGTGGTCCCACTTCACAAAGGCGGTGCCTCCACAGACCCTGGAAATTACCGGCCCATTAGCTTGACAAGCCTTATCTGCAAAGCCATGGAGAGGATCATAATGGACCTCATAAATAAAGACATAGGGAATTTGCAGACTTTGGATCCAACCCAGTTTGGCTTTGTCAAAGGCAGATCATGCCTTTTAAACTTGGTTGACTTTTTCGAAACAGTCACCAAAGCCATTGATGAGGGAAAGGCAAGTCCATACAGCCTACCTTGATCTGGCTAAGGCCTTCGATACAATACCCCACTCGGGTATCATTGAAAAACTCATCAGCTTAAATGTTAACCCATACATCACAAGATGGGTTGCAAACTGGCTGAGTGACAGAACCCACAGGGTCAGAGTTGCTGGCGCCATGTCAGACTCAAAGCCTGTCACAAGTGGTGTCCCACAGGGCTCAGTCCTGGGCCCACTCTTGTTTGGCATCTACTTTTCCAAGTACAAGCAAACACAGGAGGGTTATGGCTGACAAAGTTTGCAGATGACTGCAAACTGGGCAATTAGTAGAAAACACATCTGACACAGATATCCTTCAGAAGGGTCTCACAGAAACGGATAACTGGTGCCAGAGCCACGGCCTAAAGTTAAATGCCAAAAAATGCATAGTCATACCCTTCGGGAAAAACAAGGTTACCCCTAGCTACCAAATAGGTGGCAATCCACTGAGCACAGAAGAAGTTATCAGGGACCTGGGGCCCTGGTTGATAGTAGTCTGTCATTCGACACCCATGTAGCTAAAGTAGTTAGGAAGACCTTCTACATTGCCCACCTTATCATGAAGGGATTCTCATCTAGATCAAGGGAGGTCATAGTCTCCCTTTACTCATCACTCATCAGACCAATGATTGAGTACAATGCCCCATTCGAATGTATCTGACCCGACACTTGCAGCAGCTGGAGAGGCCACAAAAGTTCCTCACCAAAAGGATAAAGGGTCTCAAACATCTGTCCTATGCTGCCCGACTGAAAACTCCAGCTCTATTCAGTCGCCAACCTCTTGCTCAGAGGTGACCTTTGCCTAACATACAAGGCCATGTCAAACCCAGATTTGATGAATATGCTTCACCTCAAAAAATCTAGATCCATCAGAGCCACAAGGGCGGGAGACTTAAACCTCGACACGGCTATTAATAGGACGTGCTGGAGGGATAGATTCATCACCTAAAGACTCCCTATGCTGTGGAACAAAATCCCGGTACATGTGAGGCAGAGCACCTCGCTGGCCTTGTTCAAGAGAAATCTTGACCAATGGATGGGAGATCGCAGATATACCCCAGGGATTACCTCAGTGTCACTGCTCGACAGAGGCACAGCAAAATAATGGGTATAGTTCCCCATACTAAAGGGGTGGCGTAAGCCACAAAACGATGGGCTAGGCTTGTAAATGCCCTCGGGCAGATAGCCTAGTATGAACCTATGAACCTATGAACGATTGCACTCTGGTCTCCTCTATGCTTACCCCCCAACCCCCTTAATCCCCAAATTTTTTGCAGAAAGATTCCAGATTGAAGAGCAAAGTCATCATCATTGCTCCTTATTGGCCTTAACAATGTGGTTCCCCTTTCTTTGGCCTCATCTACTTTACCCTTCATGGATTTTGGATCTAATTCCAGACCTCCTGTCTCACCCAACAGTCATGATTCACCCAAACATCTAAATCTAAAACTGACTCCATGGTTTCTCCACTTTCACTGATAACTAGACAACCCAGGCTCTCTTCCCCTGTCTGTCAAATGCTTTTTTGTCTTCCCATAACGCTTCAACTAGGAACATTTACAGAGGACAGAAGTAAATGGAAAAGATTTATTTTTTTGGATGCAGCAAAAAAATATTGACCCCTTTTTGGCACCAGTACATAAAGTTCTTGAGTTTCTAGCAGCAATCTTTAATGAAGGGACCAGTTCCACAACTGTTAAAGTTCAACTAGCTGCCATTTCTAATTTTCATGTAGAAGGTGAAAATTCCACCTTAGCTTCATCAGAACTTTGTAAGGCCTTTTTCAGTGGTACCCTTCTTTTGAGACCATCTTACAAAGATCCAACTCCATCATGATGCTTAAATTTAGTACTACCAGCCTTGGTTCATTCTCCCTCCGAGCCAGCAGAAAAATGTAAATTAAAGTTTTTAACATGGAAAACTATCTTTTTGGTAGCCATTACCTCTGCTCAAAGACTTTCAGAGCTTTAAGCTTTGTCTTCTAGATCTCCTTATTTGATATTTCATAAAGACAGGGTAGCACTGAGAACCAATCCTTCCTTTCTTCCGAAGGTGGTGTCAGAATCCAACATCAACCAGTCCATTAGTCTTCCAGTTTTCTTTCCAACATTCACAAACAAAGGTGAATACATGTCACATTTGGTGTATGTTCATAGGCAATTACATTTGTATTTACACAGAACAAAGAATTTCAGAAAAACTGACCAATTGTTTGTGTCCTTTGTAGAATCTAAATTAGGCAAGTCAGTTACAAAAGTAACTTTAGCCAGATGGTTGACTGATTATATATCTTTTGTTTATAACAAATTGGGCCTATATTTACCAAAACCTTTGAGAGCCCATTCAACCAGGTCCATGGCAACATCATCAGTATTTTTTTCCAGGGCTTCCATGGATATCTGTTCAGCTGCAACTTGGGCTATTCCTCATACCTTTATTACTCATTACAAATTGGATCTGGTCTTGAGGGGAAGAGCAGCCTTTGGCTCAACAGTGTTCAGGATTATCCTTCCTTTAGTGAGCAACTTGGTGGGCAGCCGCGGTAGTGCAGCGGTTAGCATTGCCGCCTCACAGCAAGAGGTTCTCCGGTTCGATCCTCAGCTGGGGTGCCTTCTGTGCGGAGTCTGCATGTCCTCCCTGTGGTCGCGTGGGTTTCCTCTGGGTACTCTGGTTTCCTCCCACATCCCAAAGACATGTTGTAGATGGATTGGACACTCTAAATTGGCCCTAGGTGTGAGTGTGTGCGTGCCTTCTGTGGAAGGTTGGGAGCAGGGCTGGCAACTCAACACCGTAAAAACTCCACTGCCAATCATGAGCGGACAGGTGATCTGCTGTGTCGATCCCTAACCGGGAAAAGCCAAAAGAAGAAGTGAGCAACTTGGTGGATCCTGACTTCAGACTAGCCCTTTCTTATTTGCAATGGTGATGGACAGGTTGACAGACGAGATCAGACAGGAGTCCCTGTGGACTATGATGTTTGTGGATGACATTGTGATTTGTAGTGAGAGTAGGGAAGAGGTAGAGGAGACGTGAAGATATGCTCTAGAGAAGAGAGAAATGAAGGTCAGCAGGACTAAGACAGAATATATGTGTGTGAATGAGAGGGAGGACAGAGGAATGGTGAGGATGCAAGGAGCAGAGTTGGCAAAAGTGGATGACTTTAAATACTTGGGATCAACAGTTCAGAGTAATGGTGAGTATGGAAGAGAGGTGAAGAAGAGAGTACAGGCAGGGTGGAGTGTGTGGAGAAGATTGTCAGGAGTGATTTGTGACAGACGGGTACCAGTAAGAGTGAAAGGGAAGGTCTACAAGATGGTAGTGAGACCAGCTATGTCATATGGGTTGGAGACGGTGGCACTGATAAAAAGACAGGAGTCAGAGCTGGAGATGGCAGAGTTAAAGATGTTAAGATTTGCACTGGGTGTGACTAGGATGGACATGATTAGAAATGAGTATATTAGAAAGTCAGCTCAGGTTGGATGGTTTGGAGACAAAGCCAGAGAGGCAAGACAGCGTTAGCTTGGACATGTGCTGAGGAGGGATGTAGGGTATATTGGGGGAAGGATGCTAAGGATGGAGCTGCCAGGTAAGAGGAAAAAAGGAAGGCCTGAGATAAGGTTTATGGATGTGGTGACAGAAGACATGCAGGTGGTTGGTGTGACAGAGCAAGATGCAGAGGACAGGAAGAAATGGAAACAGATGATCCGCTGTGACAACTCCTAATGGGAGCAGCTGAAAGAAGAAGATCTTCTCCTTGTTCAGTCTGGTGAATGGGGCATCAGTGTTTCGTACAGTGGAGTCAACTATGACTAGAGTCCTCGGTAATATGTTTGCTAGTCCTATGGGATTTTTTTTTGGGACTCCTATTAGTGTGGGTGTATGTGAGATGTTACATGTTGCTTTAGATGATTGCTTTTGTGTTTACTGAGGATAAGCATTGCAAATGGTAAGTTTAGGAGGTCTTTGTAGTTTGGGTAGACTGCATTTAAATGCCAGAACATAAGTTGGTCTATGCATGTGGTGAGCTCTATGTGTGGTGGATGTAGTGTGTGTGTTTTTGTCAACCTTGTTTGAATGCGAGACCTTTGCCTCCAGTGACATTGTGTAGGTACACCTCTCGTATTCTGTGTCTGTTTCCTTAAGGATTAAGTGGTTCTTTATGAGCATATGGCAATTGTTACATTGTCTCAAGATGCCCATATCCACCAATCTGACTACGGAGATGCTGGGAAATTGAATATCCAAGTTGTCAAGACCTGTAATTTGGTGAGGTACTGTGGGGTGCGCATGGGGATTAACAGAAGATTCTAAGGGTACTCTATGGGGCTGGGGGACTAGACTAAATTATATAATACTGAATTACAGAGGTAGTGCTGTTCAACATGCACACTAGCTGTTCCAAGCTTGTCCAAACGCAAGGTCATTGCTCAATACTTGCTAAGTTACAGGATACAGTCTTTATGCCAGTTTGCTATAGAAAATTTGCTTTTTAAGTGTGTGTGTCTGTACAGGGCACTGCTAACAGTAGCTGTACAGTGAGCAGCTCCATGCAAATATGCCAAATTTATACTAGCTCTGAAAAAACAGAAAATCAACTACTGAGCCTTGCGGCTAATAAAACAACTATACTATGAGCCCTTTTGTGTGTTTTCTCAAATCGAATAGAACAGACAAACACTTATTGCCACAGTAGAAGAAACCCACAAGTGCAATGCTATTACAAAACAGTTAAATAACAGGCTAGAAATCCCCTATTGAAGGAGATTTCGCAAAAGTCTTATAGCAGCAACAGTGAGAGCAGAAGCACATTTTAGTTAAAAAAAATATGTCTATCTATGTATCTCTCTTTCTCTCTCTCTCTCTATATATATATATATATATATATATATAGAGAGAGAGAGAGAGAGAGCACGGTGCTAGGTTAATCCTATAGACTTGGCTTGTAAAGGCTCCAGGGCCATTAGCCTAATACACACCTATGAACCTATATATATATATATCTATAGGGTCTATATTATATATTCAAACTTTCTAAACTTTGAATCCCATATGTTCGACAACATATGATCGAAGTTTAAATGTTCAAATATATAATTAAAAAAAAACTTACCTTAATGGTGCAGGCAGGGGGGCAAGCCCCCTGCACCCCCCACACCCCCCTATTTAAATATACCAACTCCGAGATTGCACTTCAGTGCAGAAAAGGGAAATTCTCCCATTCTGCACTGAACGGCCTATTATGTTTAACCTTCGAACGCTTGAAATTTCGATCATATGGTGTTGACCATATGTTGTTGTTGTTTGTCTTTCGGCTTTTCCTGGTTAGGGGTCGCCGCAGCGGAACTCTGGTCCGCTAATGATTGGCAGTAGATTTTCACGAATGCCGAGGTGCCAGCTCAACATCCAACCTTCAACGAAGGCATGCCCTTATGCATGTCTTTCGAATGCCAACTAACTGCGGGGAGGACATGCAGACTCCACACAGAAGGCACTCCCTGCACTCCAGCCGAGAATCGAACATATGCCATTCGAAATTTCAAGCGTTCGTGGTTCTAATAGGAACCGTATATATATATATATATATATATATATATATATATATATATGTATATATATCTTTATACACACACACACACATATATATATATATATATATATATATATATATATATATATATATATATATATTTATATATATATATATACACACACATACATATACATATACAAACACACACACACATGGGTCCCTATCAGAAGCTCAACAATGAAATGGCTGAGACCATATGACCATTTCCGAAAACATGAAGCTGTTGGATGGAGATTTCAGAAAAGTGAGGATCGGGGAAATATATGTATAATATGCAGGGGGTGTGGGAGATGCAGAGCGGCTTGCCCCCTGCAAAAAAAGTTAGAAAAAAAGTACATTTATGTTGTTTTTTGAAGTTCAAGTTTTCGGAAACTCACTCATATCATCCTGACAATATAAATTTTGAGTTTCTGAACATTTGAGCTTCTGATATAGACCTATATACACACACACACACACACACACACACACACACACACACACACACACACACACACACACACACACACACATATATATATATATATCTTCAGTAAAATGCACAGATAAAACAGGAAAGCAGTAACGATCACTTAAAATAACTTACTCAAGTACAATTTAACAATCAAAAGTACTTACCTTTGCCTGGATGGCACTAGATGCAATTTAAACACTTCTTGAACACAGGATAGGATACCAAGCTTTGCTGAGCTCTGTGGAAATGAGTACAGAACCCTACAAACACAACAAATTTACACTGGCCCTGAAAAACAGAAAGGTAACTTCTGAGCCATCTAGCCAACTAAATGACTATAGTACTGTGAGCCTTTTATGTGTTTCTCAACTGAGATAGACCAGGGAAACACCTTATGGAAGGTGATTTCACAGTCTTACAGCAGCAACAGTGAGAGGAAAAGCACTTTTTAGTAAAAATGAAATAAAGTAAAATGCACAAATAAATCAGGGTAACAGTAGTGATCCCTATTCCTCAATGGATGGGACTGAATCCCCAGCTATCATAAATCTTGGGAGGTCTCATGGAAGGATATTTCGAGGACAGCCGATCCAATGGAAGCTCTAGACCTGGACTGTAAATACAGCTTATAGTGAGATATGAAAGAATGGGCATTCAACCAAGTGCCTGCAGCACAGACATCATTAACAGGGACTTTAGAGAAAAAAAGCAGTGGAAGTTAGCAATTGAGCTAGCAGAATGAGCTTTAAGAGATGTAGGCAAACAGAATCCCTTCTTGTATACATGGGAAATGCATTCAGGTCGCTGTTGAGAAAGACTTACCTTGGACACTCCCGTACCCAATCTTGCCGATGAAAAGGAAACAAACAACTGGTCATTCTTTCTGACATTCTTGATACTGTGCAAGTAGAACCTGAGTTAATAATGCACATCTAGAACGTGTAGCATGTACTTTCTTTTACTGACAAAATGTGGAAAGAAAATAGGTTGATAGACTGACTAAGAGATGATCCAGAAGCTACTTTAGGTAGAAAGGATGGGATTGCCCTCAAAGTGACTCTAGCCTTGTTGAAAACCAAGTAAAGGACTTTACTGGAAAGAGAGTGGAGCTCCAATACCATTCTTGCAGAAGTAACTAACTGCTACCAAAAGCAAAGTCTTCCATGAAAGGTATTTCAAAATAACTGTCACTGCAGGTTTGAAAGAGGTCTCATCAAAGCCTGCAGAAGGATGGCAATATCCCAGGTGGAACCGGAACTCTAAGTGGGGGTAGCAGAAGAAAGGTGCTTCTTAAGAAGGCACTGGTTTCTCTTGTGGATTATTAGAAGCCAGAAGGGAGCAATAAGTACTATTGTAGCCTTGCTTCACATTGCTTTCTGTAGAAACTTTGGAATGAGAGATATGGGTTGATAGGCAAAAAGAGACCGGATGGATAAGGGTGGGTCAGAGCATCCCTTAGTGTCTCCCCCTCTCAGGTAATTAGCGTAAAGTACCTACTGCACTTGGTGTTGGCAGGGGAAGCAAAGAGATTGCAGCATGGCTGGCCCCAGCAGCTGAAAATTTGATCTGCCACTGCTGGATTGAGGAACCACTTGTGAGGACAGAGATTAACTTGGTTGGGGTTGGGAGGGTGGCCTAATGGTTATGATGTTTGCCTTACAAACACAAGGTGCAGGGTTTGAGTCTCACAAGGGATAATTGACTAGGCTTAAAATAGCTTGCAAGGGCAGTTAGCTTAGTACTAATCTATGAACCTGCTCAGCATATTTGCTAGTATAGTGGACTTCCCTGGTATGTGCATTGTGACATCACCCACTCCAAACCCTCAAGGTCTCTGGACACAATGAGTAAGAAAATGTTCTTTCTTATTTGTTGATGTACTAGACTACTGACAATTTTGTCTATCTGGGTAGAGATCACACCATGGGGGAGGGAGTTCTGGAAGGCCTGCAACACTAGCAGGACTGTTCTCAGCTCCAGGATATCGATATGAAGGTTGGCCTCAAAGGGGACCATCTGCCTTGGACAATCATTCCCAGAAAATGCCTCCCCAGTACAGCTGAGAAGTGTCCATGGTCACCACGGCCTGGGGAGAGAGGAGAAGGAAAGGTCAACCTAGAGATACCATCAGCTATTCTAAACACCAACATATATGAGTTTGGAAATTCTTATGAACAGCATTGCAAAACTCTTGGGATTACATCATACTGACCAGAGAACCACAAGGGTCCTTTGGAGCACCTCTGGCTATCTGCAGCTATTTATCTAGATGTGCCCTAATGAATTCTATGGCATGAACAGGTTGAAGTTTGGATTTTGCTGTGTTGATAGTAATCTGTAGTTCTGAGCCAGCTATCCAGGTATGGGAACATTCGGAGCCCCAACACTCTGAGATGAGCTGCAACCACTTCCATCCACTTGGTGAACACCCAGGGGGCTCTGGTGAGAGCAAGGAGCAGGGCTTTGAACTGGAAGTGACTGGCTCCCATCCAGAATCAGGAAATCTGCTGGAGCATTTGTCCATCTTTATGTGGTAGCAAGCATCCTGGAGGTCTATTGAGCACATCCAGTAATCCTTCTTCAACAACTGCAGGATGGACTGTACCCAAAACCCGGACCACACCACAAAAGGAGGGGGTGTATCCATATTCATAAAGGATACCCACACCTCCAGGTTGGTGGCAACGCCTAAGCTCGGAAACCATCCAGGTGCAACTAACCATAGGCAAAACTGCTCTACAAATTGTAGCATGCTACAGGCCACCCTCTCAAACTCAGGAACCCCACACAGCCTTCCTGAAGACACTGGAGGGTATAAATGTATCTCCAAACACCATCATATTGGGTGACTTCAACTACCCGAATATAGACTGGGAACATTACTCAAGCCCTAACTTTCTAGCCCAACGGTTCCTGGAGTTCATAAATTCAAATGCCATGGAACAGCTAGTCACTGTTCCCACGAGAGGAGAAAATATACTAGATCTCATTATCACAAACATGGGGACAAAATGCTCCACACGGAAGTATATCCCTCATTGGTGAGATCTGATCATAAACTAATCTCACTGGAAATCCACATCCCGCCCCACCCCAAACAAAAAGACCACAGTGAAGAACTTCTCTAAAGCAAACTTCACACTACTCAAGACTGGTGTGGTATCCTTCAAGGCCCCTGAGCCAGTGGAAACCACAACCCAAGCTGCGGAAGCCCTTACAAATGCCTTCTATGAACACCTCCAGGACTGCATGGATCAGGCAATCCCAAATAAAACCAAGACTCTTTCCACAAAGGGCAAGCGTCCAGTCTGGTGGACCCCAGCCATTAACAAACTTTACAATAAGAGGAGAAAGCTATTACATGATAGAACAAAATCCATAAAAGGGATGTCACCCTGATCATTATTAGTAAAAAATACGAGCACTCATAAAATCAACTAAGGCCAATTTTGAGAGAAAAATTGCCATGGATTCAAAGGACAATCATAAGGCCTTTTTCAGCTATGTTAGGAACCTGGGTGGAAACTCCCAGATATGCTCAGAATTAGTCCAAAATGATACAAAAATCACTGAACCCACAGACATTGCCAACATACTGGCAGACAGGTTCAGTGCAAACTTCACCCCTCTCCCCTAAAGGAGAGATAACTATCCCAGCAGAGTGTAGCCTCCCAGACATCTCAAATGCGCAGGTGAAAGCTGCTCTCTCTAAAGCTAAAAACACAGCATCAATGGGACGGATGGTGTCCCGGCTGTGTGCTACACGAGCTAAAGGAGGAATTAAACCCACACATAAGGCAGCTGTTTAATCTCAGCCTTACCACAGGATACGTGCCCAAGGAGTGGCGTACGGCAACTGTGGTCCCACTCCACAAAGGCGGTGCCTCTACGGACCCTGGTAATTACCGCCCCATAAGCTTAACAAGTCTAGTCTGCAAAGCTATGGAGAGGATCATAATGGAGCTCATAAACAAAGATATAGGGGACTTGCAGACATTGGACCCGACCCAGTTTGGCTTCGTCAAGGGCAGATCATGCCTTTTGAACTTGGTCGACTTCTTGAAACAGTCACCAAGGCCATTGATGAGGAAAGGCAGTCCATACAGCCTACCTTGACCTTGCAAGGCCTTCGACACAATACCCCACTCGGGTATTGTAGAAAAACTACCAGCTTAAATGTAAACCCATATGTCACAAGATGGGTTGCAAACTGGCTTAAGGACAGAACCCACAGGGTTAGAGTTGCTGGCGCTATGTCAGACTCCAAGCCGGTCACAAGTGGTGTCCCACAGGGCTCAGTCCTTGGCCCCCTATTATTCGGCATCTACTTCTCAGAAGTACAGGCCAACATGGGAGGACTTTGGCTGGCAAAGTTTGCAGGCGCCTGCAAACTGAAGCCATAGTGGAAAGTGCATCGGACACGGATATCCTTCAGAAGGGACTCACGGAAACAGATAGCTGGTGCCAGAGCCATGGCCTGAAGTTAAACGCCAAAAAATGTATAGTCATACCCTTCGGGAAAAACAAGGTAACCCCAAGCTACCATATAGGTGGCAATCCACTAAGCACAGAAGAGGTTATCAGGGACCTGGGGACCCAGGTTGACAGTGGCCTTTCTTTTGACACTCACGTTGCTAAAGTGGTTAGAAAGACCTTCTACATTGCCCAGCTGATCATGAAGGGATTCACATCCAGATCTAGTGAGGTCATTGTTCCCCTGTACTCTTCACTTATAAGACTAATGATCGAGTACAATGCCCCATTCGGGATGTATCTCACCCGACATCTGCAGCAATTGGAGAGACCCCAAATGTTCCTCACCAAAAGGATAAAGGGACTCCAAAATCTGTCATATGCTGCCAGATTGAAGAAACTCCAGCTCTATTCAGTTGCATACTGTCTGCTCAGAGGTGACATGTGCCTGACATACAAGGCCATGTCCAACCCAGAATT
Organism: Protopterus annectens; assembly: GCF_019279795.1. Lineage (NCBI taxonomy): Eukaryota > Metazoa > Chordata > Ceratodontiformes > Protopteridae > Protopterus > Protopterus annectens. Next base: position 209,145,423 of record NC_056740.1, on the reverse strand, counting down.
AATGGACATGCTCCACCTCAAAAAATCCAAATCCACCAAAACCACTAGAGCAAGCGACTTAAACCTTAGCACGGATACAAATAGGACATGCTGGAGGGATAGATTTATCACTCAGAGACTCCCTATGCTGTGGAATAAAATCCCGGTCCATGTGAGGCAGAGCACCTCGCTGGCTCTGTTCAAGAGAAATCTTGACCTGTGGATGGGAGATCGTAGGTTTATCCCGGGAATCATCTCTGTGTCACTGCTGGACAGAGGCACAACAAACTAATGGGCACAGTATTTTTTCATATAAGGGGTGGCATAAGCCACAAAAATTTGGGCTAGGCTTATAAATGCCTTAGGGCAGATAGCCTAGTATAAACCTATGAACCTATGAACCTATGATCATCAAGAATTTCATCTGTTTCATGTATTGATTTAAGTGACTCAGGTCCAAAACTGGCCTCAGGTCCACATTCTTCTTTGGAACTAAACTAAAAAGAACCTTGAGTAAATTCCAGATCCTTGCTAGTCTTTTGGGATCTCTTGAATGACCCACTTATCTAGCAGCCTTTCTCTTTTTATAGCTGCTGCATTCCATTGTGAGGGTGGCATATTGGGAGTTTCTTTGAATATGGGGGTTGAGAAAGAAAGAGACTCTTGTAACCTCTGGTTATGATCCTCTGCACCAAAACATCTCTGGTGATGAATGTCCAGACCATGGGGTGCAGGGACAAGTGCTCAACAGCAACCTAAAAGTGGGATGGTGGGTGGGTACTGCCAGTAAGGCGTGTTCTATGAAAATCTACTGTTACAGGTAAATACGACTTACGCAACTGTACTATGTTCAAAAGGCATACTGCAGTCAAGACAGAGTAAGATTCTGGATGCAGATCCTTAAGGAGAATAACAGCCATACAGAATATTAGATTCATAAAGTAGCAGAAAGTATTCTACGAACTAAGCCAACACAAGAATGGAGAAAAGAGATTCTGCCGATAGGGATGACTGCAATTAGAGGTACACAAAATATGCAAGCAAGGGCTGGAATTTACTGCAGAAAACCTGCAAAGGAACCAAGGTATTGGGAGCAAATAACTAGAGAGGGAAAGGTAATAGAATGGGAAGAGGCCAAGAAGACATTTTGACTTCAGGCTAAAGACTGTTTTCTCTATCAAAGATTGATATCAGAGCATTGCCAGAGAGAACGGGATAGGGGAATCCTAAATGAAAGACTTGCTCTGGTAGAGTTTTTAGATGAATCTGGAACATAAGTCACTCTTAAGATGGGACAGTTAGTATGGCATATAAAATATTGATAACTACATAAATCAATCAGAGGAGATTAGTAAAGATTGGGAAGAGAGATTGTATAAACTATTTACAGAGAAACAATGGGAGGAAAATGTGTCTCCCAAATATGCAAAAAAGTCTAGATGATTTAGGACTTTTACTTGGAAGTATTTGCTCAGGTATTTTTATACTCCAAGCAGACTCCAAAGTGTTGGAGGTGTGATGGGGATGAAAGAGGTAACTAGGAACACATGTTTTGGGAGTGTAATGAGTTGACAGACTTTAAAAATTCCTTACATAGTACTCTGTCAGAACTATTGGGTGAGCAAATGTGGGTAACTAAGGACATTTTTTTTGAGGTGGGATACAGGATCTGAATTATTTAGCCATATTAAGGCCTTGTTAAGTTTAATTATTCCAGTGGCTGCCAAAAAGCAATTACTAGAAAAGGGAAAGCAAAGTCTAAGCCAACTGTATTTTAAGTAGTGAATATTTATTTATTTATTGACATTTGGTGACCAGGAAAGTCCGACTGTGTCAGAAACCCATTTTCAGCAAAAAGCTCCAAAACAGTAACTTGCAACAAAAGCAGTAAATTGATAATCAGAAATAATATATCATCACAAACTTCAAGAACATCATAACATAATTTTAGAAGCAACATTGTAACACTGCTGTAACAAGAGATAAAAGAACTGGAACTGGGATCTTTAGAAAATGGTAAGAGCAAATTACATAGGAAAAATGGGAATTGTTGGAACAATGCATGCAGAATGATGTTTTGGAGGAGAGGGAGTGAGGCTTAAGGGAAGGTAGGAACTGAGCAATGTATGTAATATTGGATTGATGATAATGGTATAAAATAATAAATGTGATGTGTGATGTGTAATGTTTGTAACTGTGAACCCGTTAACATGTTTTTTTTTCATATAAATTTATGCTTGCCATTGTCTTAAATGTTAATTTAATAAAGGTGTTAAAAAAAGACTGCGGTCGGGGGAACTGCCCACAAAGTGCAGCAGTCAGTCAACCATTCAAGAGCATTGAAAGGCCTAAGGGAGAATGGACTCCAAAAGCCTTGGTTCTGTGAGCCTCCTTTTCTATTGGGGCAATATCCACTACGATTATTTCTCCTCTGCCCTGGGGATCCTATCGTGAAAATAGTCAGGTGTAAAACCTTGGGATTTGCAAAACCACAGCTTCTTCCCACCCTTCTAGTTTCTGGAGAAGGTCCTCCATGGGGTAGAAAACCATATTCCCACAGCAGACAATGTTTTGCCCTCCTGCTCACTTTTGGACAGTGTTTCTTTTACTTTTGGTCAAAAAAGAGTGGATCTATCACAGAGGGCGTTGATAAAGGATGTTTTAAAGTGTTCAGCAAAATTGCAGAGAAACATCCAGGCATGCCATCTGACAGCTATGCTGCTGCCAGCTGCTCTTGACACTGCCATCTGCAGTATTTGAAATAAGACACATGGACACATTTAACAGGGACAGAAGGTTGACGAACTGCATGTCAACAGACTTCTCCTCTTCTGCAGATAAGGACCCTATATGGGATTTGAATAGCTCCTTAATTAAAGCCCTCTGGAAGTGTGTTACTTGAGCCAAATAATTCAACTCTCTGACAGCAAAGGTCACTGACTCACACCTGCTTCCCAAACCTGTCCAATGCTCTGAACTCCCTGTTAGTGGGATGGACAGTGGAGCTCTTATAGTTTCATAGGTTCATAGGTACACACCAGGCGATCGGCCCTAGGGCCTATATAAGCCTAGCCAAACGTGGTTCCCTGGCTTCGCCACCTAAGAAGGTTATTTTCCTGTGCTCTTGTCGAGCAGAGCCACATCAGTGATCCCTGGGGTGAATTTCCTGTTCCCCATCCAATTATCAAAATTTCTCATGAAGAGGGCTAATGAGGAGCTTTGTTTGGCATGAATGGGTAGCCTGTTCCAGAGCATGGGAAGTCTCTGGGACAGGAATCTATCCCTCCAGCATGTTCTGTTTATTGTAGTGACAAGGTTTAGGTCCCTGGAGCATGTGGCTCCGAGAGATTGGGATTTCTTTAAGTGTAGCATGTCCAGCAGATCTGGGTTGGACATTGCTTTGTATGTTAGGCAGAGGTCACCTCTGAGAAGGCGATATGCGACGGAGTAGAGCTGGAGTTTTTTGAGACAGTCAGCATATGGCATCTGTTTGAGGCCAGTAATTCCTCTTGGTGAGGTATTTCTGTGGCTTTTCCAGTTGTTGCAGATGCCGTGCGAGGTACATGCCAAACAGGGCATTGTACTCTATAATGGGTCTGATGAGGGATGAGTAGAGAGGAATGATGACCCCTCTTTTTCTGGAGGAGAACTCCTTTGTGATGAGGTGTGCCATGTAGAAGGATTTCCTGACTACTGTGGGTATGTGATTATCAAAGGTGATACAACTGTCCACCTGTGTCCCAAGGTCTCTTATCACACTTTTGGTGTTTTTATCAGCAAGCTCCTTCTTGGTGGCCACAGCCACCACCATGGAATCCACTCTGGGACCTTTGCTCCAAGAGATTTTGAGGCCATACCAAAATTTTGTCCAACTTTTGGGGGATGGGTTCAACTACATCCCTTTCCTTCCATGCATGCTTAGAGACCAAATCCACCAACTCATTCATGGAGACAGGACTACCCAAGAGGTAGATGGGCCAGATCCACAAGCCTCAAGAAATACTGATTCCTCCTGGGAAGGGGCTCCAGGAGACCACCCCCCTTTCTCCCCAAATTGTTGCAAAATCTCATTGAGGAGACATCTTCAAGGGGAAACCTGGGGGACCCTTCCTGTTCATCAAAATCAGAATCTTTAGTTAAAGACTCCTGCAGGGAGTCAATGTGCCTCTTCTTGCACATATGCTTCCAGTAACCCTCACCAGTGGGATGGTTTGGGGAGGATTCTGAAACCAATGAGGAGTCCACAATGTGCACTGTCTTGAGGCTTTGAGGAGCTGTTTGTCCTGATGTCATGGGAGGGTAAGGACCTGAAGAGCTCCATGGAGGCAAGAGCTAATCTGAACAGGAGATAGAAGTCTGCTCCCTAGACTGAAAGAGCATTGTCTCAAAAGCATCAAATACAGAATACAAAACAGGTTCTGAGGCCACCGTGGTAGGTGGTAGGGTCCAAAGACTCTAGCACAGTTTGGCCTCTATGATCTGCTCAACTCAGCTGTGAGCCTGATGCCAGTGCTGATCTATTCAACACTGAAACACTGAGGGAAAGTGATAGCTCTGAAACTCTGAGGGTAAGGAATAGCTCTGAAAACTTTAGAATGTAGCCCAAAACTACAGCACCAACATATCAGCTCTGAGATCCATCAAGATCAGAAACACTTGGTGTCCACTGGATCAGAGATACAGTTGGAATGGACAAAGACCAAGTTTTCAGATCCAACACAGACCAACCCCAAGAAGCAACTGGATCAAAGAAACCCAAATCTGAAAGTTGGATCAGGGAAAGAGTTACAAGATGATGAGGGGATGGTTTGTGGCCCGAGACTCCTATAGGGGCCATAGGCAGAAGAACTCCCTGCTTGATCTGTGTCCTGAGGAACTTCCTCATCATTCTATCCATGTCTACTTCAGAGAGGCTCTTTGAGAACTGCACTGATTGTAGAGATGAAGCAAAGGAAGGAGGCCTGGACATCTTTATTAAAAGGACTTTATTTGAGGAATGGTGCTTGATTGGAGCCTAAAGGAAAATGGCTTTGAGGAGAACAGTTCTGGAAGCAGAGAAGTGCACAATCCAGCAGTAACAGGTTCCTGAGCCAGGGCACAATTCCAGGGTTTCTGTAGCTTTGGGGTCAGCCAAGAAGAACTTGACTGGTCCAGAGAACACTTCTTTGTGTGTCTTTCCTTGTCGCTTGGTTTGTCAGTACACTTCTCGCTATGGCAGGGAGAAGTCCCTTCAACATCAGTTTATTTCTTCTCTCAGTTAGGGCCCTGAAGTCAAACAATGTGCAACTAGAACACTGATTGTTCAACTGTGATGCCCCCAAGCAATATACAGACTTTGCATATATGACAGAGTTGGGGATCTTGAAGCCAAAAGATACACATTTTTTAAAACCTGATATTTTTTTCCACCACTACACTGGAAAATCATTGACCACAACTACCGGTGACATTTGCAGAAGGAAAAAAAGGCAGACCAGTCTCCAAACAGACTATTTCTAAGTGGATAATCAACTGCATTAACTTGTGTTATGCCCATTATGGCATGCCAGTGCATACCCATCTCAGGGCCCACTCCACTAGACACAGTGCAGTAACCACTGCCTTTCTTAAAGGTGTCCTTACACAGGCTATTCTAGAAGCTGACACTACCAGGCTAGCACAGGGGTTTCAACTGTTATCCTACAAAACCTGCTTTTCCGAGGGTCAGTACTGCAACATTGACTACAAAGAACAGAGTACAGTTGTGTCCCACTTACCATAACTGTAAATGATCTCTGCTTAACATACAAGGCCATGTCAAACCCAGAGCTGTTGGACATGCTACACGTAAAGAAATCCCAATCCCTCAGAGCCACATGCTCCAGGGATCTAAATCTTGTCATCATAATAAACAAAACATGCTGGAGGGATAGGTTCCTGACCCAGAGACTCCCCCAGACTCTGGAATAGTCTGCCCTTACATGTCAAGCAGAGCACCTCTTTGGCCCTCTTCAAAAGGAACCTTGATGATTGGATGGGAGAAAGGAAATTCACCCCAGGGATCACGTCAGTCGCCCTGCTAGACACGGGTCCAGGGAAGTAAATAGTGTGGGAAGAAATAGCCAGGGAATTGTTATGGCTAGGCTTGTATAGGCCCTAGGGGCCGATAGCCTAGTACCAACCTATGAACCCTGCCTTGATGGGACTGCTGCATATCCGCAAGTCAAGCTATATTCGAGTAACCCACAAGGGCAACCTCAACCTGGTCTGCAACATCAATACGACTTGTTAGCGAGACAGATTTATGTCCCAGAGACTCCCTCTTTTGTGGAATAGACTCCCTCTCCATGTAAAGCAGAGTACCTTGTTAACCCTTTTTAAGCGCAACCTGGATAGGTGGATGGGGAATAAAAAATACACCCCTGGGATTCCATCTATGTCCCTGCTGGACAATGGCATATGTTGCTGACTTGTTGGAACATGGGCTAAACTCTTGGCTAGGCTTGTAAGGGCCTCAGGGCCAATAGCCTAGTAACTTCCTATGATCCTATGTTCAAGTAGATCAATATTACAATATACATTCTTGCCCTCCTTACCTGTCGGTCTGTTACTCTGTCCTGGCCTCCCCCCACAGTACAGGTGGAGGGAAGGCAGCATTTCAGATGGATAGCTCTTTTCCACCATCATCCTCTACTTTTATTGGTAACACTTAGTTGATACCTTTCCACTATTCCCATCCAGAAAGTATTTTGACATCTGGAAAGGTTGTGTTTGTCTAGAAAGACCTAAAGATGGCACCTATGGTCCCCCTCTTATACCCTGACATCTGAACATCAGCTGGCCAGTCACATGTTTCTACATTGTAGGAAGATCCCAAGAATCAATACTGCAACATATGGTAAGTGTGACACAACTGTACTTTCATATATGACTTTTGATCTCTTGTCGTATCATGACAGGCCTATACGTTTACCGATGGAGAACTTGTTAGTATGGGTACAGGACTCTCTACATTGGTGCAGTATTAATACACCTAACCAAGACCTATGACCTAGCTGAATATGACCTACTTACTCAACTCTTTCATATCAGCAACATACCTCTCAACTGTCCAGATAGTCACATAATGTTCACGTCTGTCCAGATATTCACATAATGTTCACGTTTTATTTTTGGTCTGTTCCACATAAAAAATTGTGGTTTTCTGGCAAATCACTCAGGACTGAAAAGTTTATGGTGGAGGTAAGAATAGATAGGGGAAGCAGGTAAAGGAAGCAGAGATAGTTGATGCATGTATCTTAATATACTCAAGTGTTTGGCCGTGCTCTGTACAGACTCAGACACCTTGAGTGACATTTTTCCTTTAAAAACACAATTAAAATTTCTCCAATACCTAGTTGCACACAGGACAACTAGTTTGCAGTGACAAGCATTGTCTCCAGAGCTGCAAACCGAATACTCCTGACATTGCTTTATATTCTCACTCCAGCTATCTAATCAATAAAAAAGAGTCTAGATATGAACTTTCCCACTATCTCCATTACCAGCTTGGTGGATATTGGCATCCTGAGGCAATGTAGAAATTGTCTCTTGTTTACTGACAACCAGTTAATTCTCAAACAAACTGATATGGTATGTCAGACATGCATTTACACAATGTCACTGGAGGCAAAGCTCTCACATAAAAGTAGTCAATAAGGTTGTCAGTAATACAAACGCATCATACACAATTCAAAGCAGATATATAGACCCACATATGCTGCCGCATGTAACTGTAACCTTCCTAGACCACAAAGACCTCCTAGACGAAGTACACACAACAAATTCCCTCAGCAGCCCCAAATGCACTCTTTCAAAACAGCCACATCAACACATAGGGCCACATCTCATGGAGCCTCTACCTCTAAACCCATAAGGCAAGACACCACACAATCCAACATTTTGGTCATTGGAGACTCCATCATGAGCCACACTCATATCTCTGTCACCAGGCTGAATAAGGAGAAAGTCATGGTCAGTTGTTTATCAGGGGCTAGGATCCACCACATTATGCACGCAGTCAAGTTATTGGACCACAGGTACCAGTATGACTCCGTCAAAGTCCATGTGGGAGTAAATGACCTGAGACATACCTCCCTAGACTATATGAAGACAGACATCATGGAGCTCTCAGAATATGTGTCTCAGGCTTGTACGAGCCTAGTATTGAGCAGCATTTTACCTTCTCCACGGATGATGCCACAATATTAACAAAAGATGATTGATTTTAATAACTGGATTAGATTCTGGTGTCATTCTAAGGAGATGCAATGTTTGTCAGTTTGGAAGGAGATGGTCAACAGACCACGCTGCTTTGCCAGAGATGGTCTGCACCTCTTCCCTCTAGGCTTTCGAATAGTAGCTAAAATACTGTCTACTGCCATAGTGCCTTTTTTTAGGTAATGCCAAACTGAAAGTACTTCCAACATAGCTAGGGGTTTAAACAAAAAAACTCCACTCCCTCGAAGCTGTCTTTACCCTACAGAATGTTGATGTCTGTGCAGTCACTGAAACATGGTTTAAAGCCACAGAGAGCACACCAACAGCCAAGGTCATAATACCGTTCACATATTTAGACTATCTACTACACAGACGGACTAAAGGTGAAGGTGTCTTTATTTACATCAATAATAAATATACCGCAAGGCTGGTCAAATGGAACAATGCACTTGAGCTGCTCCATGTTCAGATCACCACAGGTAAAAGCAATATCACCTCCTTGCCAGTTTTAGGTCCCTCTCTATAACCCAGGAAACCCATACCATGTATTTAAACTTATTAGAAACATTAACCATCGAACCCAATACCATATTCATGGGTGACTTTAATTACCCCACTATTAACTGGGAATCCTATATGACTCCAAACGTAGAGGCACAGAGATTCCTGTATTTTGTAAACACAAATTATGTGGACCAGATAGTCAATACACTTAACAGGAGTACAACCATACAGGATCTAGTCCTCACTAATATGGGAGAGTGATGCACAGTCTTCCCTGGTAAGGTCAGACCACAAAATGGTCTCCTTTGAAGTAAAAATAAAACTTGGGCCCCAAGCTAAACCTGGAATATTCAGGAACTACTCTAAGGCTAACCTCCTGCTATTAAGTGATAACATGGCAAAATGTTAAGTCCCCATAAACTCTGAGAACACTGCTGCCTATGCAGAACTGTTCACAGAAACCATGTACAAGAATGTTAATAGCGGTACAGAGGTAGCTGTACCCACCAGGAAGTGCAGAACTAACTTAAAAAACAAGCCACCCTGGTGGAATCAGAAACTCAGTAGGTTGTACACCATAAGAAAATCATGGAAAAAATTAGGAGATGCATCACCCAGCAAGATAAAAGCACTCCCATCAAACTAAACAAACATCTCAGAGGGCAAATAAAGTATACCAAAGCCAATTTTGATGTGAATTTAGCCTCCCAGGCCAAGGACAACCACAAACATTCTTTAGCTATGTCTGCAACCTCAAAGACAATACACAATTGTGTGCAGAGCTCATTGTAAATGGAGCCACCTATACTGAGCCAAAAGACATAGCATACCTACTGGCTGATAAATTCAGCTCCAACTTTACCCCTCTCCCCAATAACCTTCCCTCAGGAAATACCATCAAATATAACTCCCCCTGCTATCACTAGGGAACAAGACCTTAATGCTCTCTCTAAGGCCAAGAACACTGCATCAGCGGGCCCAGACAATATCCTTAGATGCCTTCTAAATAGTATGAAACATGTCCTATCAGGGCCTCTGAAATTGCTATTTTATCTATAGCCTCCAAACAGGCTTTTTCCTTCATGAATGGATAACAGCAACAGTCATCCCTCTGCACAAAGGTGGGCCATCTATAGACACGTAAGTCTCGCTAGTCTTATATGTAAAGCCATGGAAAGAATTACCATAGAAATGATCAACAGTGATATAAATAAACCTCCTGACACTGGACCCAATCCAGTTTGGTTTTGTCAAGGGCGGATCATGCCTACTCAACCTGGGGGACTTCTTTGAGAAGGTTGCCAAGGCATTTACACAATACCTCACTCAGGCATTGTTGACAAACTCAGGAGGTTAGGTGCCAACTCATATGTCACCTGGTGGATAGCCAAATGGCTCACAGACAGGACCCAGGAAGTTAGAATTTGGGAGTCCACCTCTACAAAGAGGAAAGTCACAAGTGGAGTCCTTCAGGGATCAGTCTTTGGACCACTCCTTTTTGGCATTTACTTCTTTGAAGTCAAGGCCAATGTCAGTGGTCTCTAACTGACTAAATTTGCAGAGGATTGCAAATTAGGAACTGTCATTGAATCCTGCACTTACACAAATGTTCTCCAGGAGGAGCTGACGTAGACAAACAACTGGTGTTAGAGCCATGGACTAAAGCTAAATGCCAAGAAATGCATAAAAAAATATCCTTCGGGAAAGTCATCCACCCCCAGTAACTATCATCTTGACAACACATCCCTTAGAGTTGACCCAGTAGTCAGGGACTTAGGGACACACATAGATAGTAATCAGGTATCTACAGTAGTGAGGAAATCATTCTATGTTGCGCAACTTATAAACAAAGGTATGGCATCTAAGTACAAGGAGTCATTGTTCCACTGTATTAGGCATTCATCAGACCTATCACTGAGTGCAATGCCCCTCTTGACATGTACCTAACCAGCCATATCCAACAATTGGAACGTCCACAGAGGTTCCTCACTAAAAGAATACAGGGATGTCTTGTGCAGACTGCCTCAAGGCTCTATTCCTGTATTCTGTCTCCTACAGGCTTTTAAGGGGAGATCTATGCCTGACATACAGGGCATTGTTAGACTCAACTCTGATAGACTTCCTTTCATATCTGCAAAACAAACAGCACCAGAATTACCCATTCTAAAGACCTAAACCTTGCTTGTCATATAAATAGGACCTGCTGGACAGACAGGTATGTATCCCAGAGATTACCCAGTCTCTGGAACAAGCTCCCCATCCATGTTAAATAGAGTTCCTCTATAACCTAATTCAAGTGCAACGTGGACAACTGGATGGGGGACAGAAAATTCATCCCTGGTTTGGCACTTATGTCTCTAGTGGACACAGGCAACCTGTAAGTGGTTCATCTCCCAGGCTCTAGGTTGTAAATGTTTCATCTCCCAAGCCCCTGCTTACACTTATCAAGGGTTACAGAACTTGTTAGCGATTTGGGATGCATGGCTAGGCTTAAAAAAGCCCTTGGGTTTGTTAGCCTAGTAAGCACCTATGAACCTATTGTAGTAAGAAAGTTCCTGGTGAAATAACTCTGACAGGTATTCTAATACTAGGTTTACATCTGCCATTGAAGGGTTAATGTCTTTTGTCCTGGCACCAAAAAGAAAATCTTTTCCATTTAGTCAAGTATGATTTTTCTGTATTTTCTTTTTTTTTTTTTTTGCTTCTCTAAGGATTGATAGCACTTCTGTAGAATAGGATGCAGTATTTGGGGTCTGAAAAACTCCTCCAAGCTGTTAATCTGAGGGTGCTCTGGTGAGGATGAATGACCCCTTTATATGGGTGAGCAAGTCTATCACTTGTGGAAGAATGTAACATCTTCCCCTTGCTGAGGATCAGGAAGAGGAAGAACCAATGTTGCCTTGGCCAGATGCGGTCTATGATTGTATTTTGCTCGGCATGTCTGACCCCATCTTGATCACTACCCAGGGAATCAAGGAAAATGGTGGGAAGGCATAAAGAAAGAGCTCTGTCCATTTGAATGAGAAGGCATCTGCCCTCCCTGTTTGCTGAGTTTGTGAGCAGCACCTAAACCTTGTCACCACAATAAACAGAACATGCTGGAGGGATAGATTCCTGTCCCAGAGACTTCCCATACTCTGGAACAGACTACCTATCTATGCCAAACAGAGCTCCTCATTAGCACTGTTAAAGAAAAATCTTGATTGGATGGGAAATAGGAAATTCAAAGACAAAGACCCCCGCAAGTACGGCAGGTGCAACCGGCCAAAATAGTCCAAAGTCCAGCAGAAGAGCCAGCACCAAAGTGTTGTTACATGGATAGTTTATTCCTAGCATAACATCATACCGGTTTCGGCATTCTTGCCTTCCTCAGTGAATAAACATGTTATGACACCAGAGTAATATATAGTAATGAAAACATCACTTCCTGTTGAGTCATTTCCTCCAAAGCAGTTTGTTAATATAAGGCATTTCATCCAATAAACAATATAAACCATATTTATAAATGATCATTTAGCCCCGGTGAGAACAGGCCACCTAATTTGACAATCCAATATTTTTCCTTCGTGTTCAAAATAGAGTGCCAGTCTGATTTATTAGATCTATCTCTTTGCATTGTACCTATCACAGTGAAGCGAAACTGAGCAGTAGAGTGTAAAATATTGTGTCTATAAAGGGCATTGGTTAAATGTTTGTTGCGGATGTCACTATAATGTTCCGACATCCGAATGCGTAGATGACGGGATGTTTGCCCAACATAAAAAGCTGAGCAAGTGCAGGTAGCTAAATACACCACCCAATCAGATCCACAGTTTCCAAAACACTGAATATCATAAACTCTTCCCGAGTTTTTACTTGTGAATTGTTTAGATTTATATATGTATATACTGAATTCCTCAGGATTATAACAGAAACACAGCTGGAACCAACATGGTTACTGTGCACATTGGATGTCAAGGCACTCTATACCAACATTCCCCATTGGGCAGGATTACTGGCACTCCAATATTGGTTGAAGAAGGCCAATCTTTATTCGCCCGGCTTTAACACCTTATTACTTTGTATAGCCGAACATGTGTTATCCAAGAATGTTTTTTATTTCAGTGGGGAATGTTATTGCAAACTAAAGGTACAGCAATGGGGGCCTCGTTTACCCCAATTTATGCTATGTTTATGGGGTACCTTGTGGAACATCTGATATATGACATCACACATAATATATACATCAATGATATGGACATCTGGAGGAGGTACCTTGATGATTGTTGGTTGGTGTGGCGTGCTGATGAACAATATCTGGCAGAATTTGTTCAATACTTAAATGAAAATAAATGGGGTATTGAATTTACACTGAACTGTGACATGCATTGTATCAATTTTTGGATGTCATGGTGACTAAACAACAGGATGGCTCTCTTGCCACGAGGGTATACATGAAATATCCCCAATACAACAACTTGCTATATGCCACTAGTCTGCACCCACACCATACCATACACAATATTCCAAAGTCTCAGTTCCTGCATATTGAGAGGATATGTTCTCAACAGGATGAATTTGTAGATTCCCAACAGGATATGATATATAGGTTTCAGAATATGTTAATGGCCAATGAAGAACTGAACTGGGTTTTGGGTAACCAGTGTCAATTTTCTTACCGCAGAGGGAAAACATTGGGATCACACTTTTCACATTATAAGAAGCGGGGTAGTGGATTGTCTATGCACCATCAACTTACTGTTACAGGGGACAAACTTTTGGGGTTATTTCCATGTGGCCACTGTACCTTTTGTTAGCACATATATAAATCTAAACAATTCACAAGTAAAAACTCAGGAAGAGTTTATGATATTAAATGTTTTGGAAACTGTGGATCTGATTGGGTGGTGTATTTAGCTATCTGCACTTGCTCAGCTTTTTATGTTGGGCAAACATCCCGTCCTCTACGCATTCAGATGTCGGAACATTATAGTGACATCTGCAACAAACATTTAACCAATGCCCTATATAGACACAATACTTTACACTCTACTACTCAGTTTCGCTTCTCTGTGATAGATAAGATGCAAGGAGATAGATCTAATAAATCAGGCTGGCACTCTATTTTGAACACGAAGGAAAAATATTGGATTGTCAAATTAGGTGGCCTCTCACTGGGGCTAATTGATAATTTATAAATATGTTTTATATTGTTCATATTAATTATTGGATGAAATGCCTTATATTAACTAATTGCTTTGGAGGAAATGACTCAACAGGAAGTGATGTTTTCATTGCTATATATTACTCTGGTGTCATAACATGTTTATTCACTGAGGAATGCAAGAATGCCGAAACCGGTATGATGTTGTGCTAGGAATAAACTATCCATGTAACAACACTTTGGTGCTGGCTCTTCTGTTGGACTTTGAAATAGGAAATTCACTCCAGGGATCACTTCTGTGGCTCTGCTTGACAGGGGCACAGGAAAATAATTTTTTGGGTGGCCTAAGCCAGGGTACCTTTTTGGCTAGGCTTATATAGGGCCTAGGGCCAATAGCCTAGTACCTAGCTATGAACCTTTGAAGTTGTCTGTTCTGGTGAGAGGCAAAAAAGTTCTATACTGGGGTGTCCTCATTGGTGGGTCAGGTCCAGAAAGGTTTTCCTTTTTAACATCCATTCATTGGGGCCCAGAATGCCCCTGCTCAAAGAAGCTGCTAAGGTGTTGCTCTGGCCCAGTATGCCAGATGCAATCAGTGTCGATTGCAGTTGTTGTACCAAGAGCCCTATCTTTACTGCTAGATTGCACAGAGGGTAGGACTTTGTTCCCCCTTGCTTGTTTATGTACCACATAACTGGTGGTATCTGTCCAAATTTGCAGTGCTCCTGGGGATAAATTGTTTGAAAAACTTCCTTTTCAAGAAAAACTGCCAGCAACTCCTTTGGATTTATGTGGGGTTTTCTTTGCTCTGGAGTCCAAACACCTTGCATGTTCATTGTTCCTAAGTATGCTCCTCAGGCTAGGTTGGAACTGTCTGCTGTTACGGTCTTATCTGTCTCTGGTAACAGAAATTTGTACTTGGATTCAGCTAGATGGTGTCTTTCCACAACAGTTCCCTTTTCTATGATGGTGCAAGAGGCAGCATGGTTTGCAGGGATTGGATGCATTATTCCCAAATGTTTTTAGGAACCATTGAATTTTCCTTGTGTGTAATTTGTCAGGAAGATCATAAGGATGCATAATGCCACAAACCCCAAGGCTCTTAATATTCCCTTGCTGTGACTGTCTTCCTTGGCAGTAAGCTGAGTAGGTAGTCTGTCAGGAAAGACACCTTATCTTGGTGTAAGAAGGCTTTCCTTTGTACAGAGTCTATTGATAGCACCTAAAAAGAGAATACCATGTATTCCATCATCACCACACTAATTTTACTTCTTCTTATCCCCTACCTTTTAACATGCTATGAACAGCAAACCCTATTAGGAATATCCTTCCCCAAGGCCTACACTACCACACACACACACCTTCCTCCCAACCCTATAGTTCCTACTCCCCACCCTGCAAAAACTCTAGGCTTTAATAATATACAGCTAAGACTCCACTCCCCTCGATCATCCAAAAATAAAACTAACCTCAAAATACTAGTCAAATTACAAAGATTCTTAGATCACTTAAAAAAATGTATTATTCAAAATGGAGACATCCACCCTAACCCAGGCCCTGCCACTCATCTTGATTCTGGCACTTCAACATTACCCCATACTTCTAATACCTCCCTCCTCACCCTTCACCTCAACCTAAGAAGCATTAACAATAAAGTACATAGCTTACATGCTATGATAGCTACCCACTCCCCAGACATCATGTGTCTTTCTGAAACATGGCTTAAACCCGCCACGAAGGATGAAGAAATTCTTCGACCGGGTTATAACATACTAAGGAAAGATAGAATAACCAGAAAGGGCGGGGGAATAGCTGTCATGTTTAAGAACAGATTAAACATCATTAAGAACCCTCTGCACCCCCCTCAGGTCTCTAATATTGAACTTATTGCACTAAAGATTTGCCTAAACTCCCAAAAATGTATCAATCTTGTAGTTATCTATATCCCACCAGGGAAGAACATAGATAACCTAGAGCAAACCTTATGTTGGTTGGCCAACAACTACCCTCAAGAAACCATTATACTAGGGGACTTTAACATTGACTGGTCCCACTACACCTCTAAGACAAATCCCCACCCAATTAATCTATATGGCTTCTCCCAAATAATCTCATCTCCAACCAGAATTGGCAACACACATCAAAAAGAGAGTATGATTGACTGGATACTTATCAATAAAGATCCGAACAACTATACCACCGGCACCCTCCCCAACGACCTTAGTGATCACCTTATCACTTACATTATAAAGCACAAATTTGCTTTTACCAAGCCACCCATATATAAACTTATCAGAAATAAGAAAAAGTTTAACCCTGAACTATTCCTAGCAGAACTAAAAGTCTGCAATTGGTCGACCCTATACACCCTACCCTTAGCCGAAAGTGTGTCATACTTCAATGACACATTCCTAAACATTCTTGACTCCCATGCCCTAACCCGCCTAATTAGAACCAGAGACCGCATAGCTTCCTGGCTAACAAGAGAAACCAAAGCAAAAATTAAACTCCGTGACCACGCTTGGAAAACATGGAGAACTACCAAAACTCCCCTAGACCGTATTAAATTTCAACAGCTGAGAAACTCCACGAAATCTGACATTGCTAGAGACAAAAAACACTACTTCTGCCATCTCCAGGATAAACATCATTCTAACCCAAAAAAGTTCTGGGCTGCATTCAAGAACCTCCTCCATCCTGGTAAATCTACTACCCCAACACCCGACCAACTCTCTAACAAACATCCAGAGGAAGTTGCTAATACCTTTAACATTTTTTTCACTGAGACTATCCAGTCCCTAGCCAATCATCTACCTACTTCCTCCCCACCCTTAACCCGACCTCATGACTCACCTCCTCTCACCTTTAAACTTCAAACAGTATCTACCTCCTATATTCGTACCCTATTAAAAAAACTGAAACCGTCCACCCTTGCGGCCGATTGCCTCCCAGCTGAATACTTACAATTAGCATCGGACGTCATTGCCTATCCCATATCAATATTGATTAACAGATCCTTATCTGAGGCCACCATCCCCTCAATTTGGAAAATTTCTTACATCATCCCACTTCATAAGGGAGGCTCCTCCACGGAAACCTCCAACTATAGGCCTATCGCAATACTGTCTCCTATAGCTAAGATATTGGAACGGTGTGTTCACAAACAATTCCTTCACTACCTCACCATCAATAATCTTCTCTCTATTACCCAGCACGGCTTTCGCCCCCATCACAGTACGACCAGTGCTCTCCTCTCCTTTATTGACTCAATTAATAGCAACCGCAACAAAAAACTTATATCCTCTGCTCTCTTTCTTGACTTATCAAAAGCTTTCGACATGGTCAACCACCAATTATTGCTCCACACCCTGCAAACCCTTCATCTTGACAAATCAGCACTAAACTGGTTTAAGGACTACCTCGCTGACCGGCAACAAGCAGTCCAATGGCTAAATAGTCTATCTCAACTGCTGCCCAACAACATTGGGGTCCCTCAGGGCTCCATACTTGGTCCCCTTCTTTTCTCTGTTTTTATAAATGATCTTTACTCTGTTATCCCCACAGCCACCTGCATTCAATATGCGGATGACTCTACCCTGATCTGCTCTGACCTTTCTCTCCAGAAACTCCAAGCAGCCACCCAACAATGTTTTGCCACAGTCGAAAATGGTTCTCTGACCTGAAACTCATTTTAAACCCAACTAAAACCAAGTTACTTCTATTCTTCCCCTCGCCTACCACTCATATTGCACAGGAACCCCAACCTGTGAATCATAGGACCTTCTTTGTTGAATCCTTTAATGGCACCATCATAGAGCCCGTCTCCCACACTAAACTATTAGGTATCACTATTGACCATAAGCTCAAATTTGACATGCACATTGCCCAAACCATTAAGTCAGTTAACAAAAAATTAGGCTCAATGTACAGAATCAGGAATTGTCTTACTCCTCATGCAAAATTAACCATTGCCCGTACTCATCTCCTCTCCACACTATTATATGCCTCCCCGATATTCTCCTTCCTCAATAAATGTGAGCTTAACAATCTCTCCACTTCCTACCATCATATTGCCAGATTCATTACAGGAACACCCTACCGTACCCACCATTGCGTCAACCTTAAGAAACTTGACTGGCTAGAACTGCCCAATCTCCTCAAATTTAATCAATTCATTGAAGCTTTCAAAATAATTAATCAACCCGATAAAACCCCGGCCCTGTCCAAAATCCTGACCCCCTACTCCAACTTAAGCTGCCTTCGATCCGCAAACAGTAATCAGGTAATGACTATCAAATCAAATAACATGGGAGGTGATGCTCTTTATGCTAACTCTATTGGGAAGCAATGGAACTCACTCCCAAACAGTCTTAGACTCATGACTTCCCTTAACCTATTCAAAAGTAATCTCCGAGAAATACTTAAGTCTCAATGGTTGTGCCCATGTCCAAACCCTGATTAAATCCTACACGTCCCATAGCTCCTCTTCTCTCTTCTCCCTTTCAAGAGCTTATATTGTATTTTTTACTTCCTTAACTGCACACATCATGTGACCAATTCTACAAAAGTTATGTTCAAACTACTAGCATATATATATTGATGTCTCCTTGTTTCTGTTGTTTCATTAATGTCTTCTTTTATCATATTGTATTGTTATTATTTTCCTAAATTTGGGAGCTTTTCTCCCCGGGCCTCTACTGAAAAAGGATATGTATCCAGTTGGACTAGCCCGGTCAACAAATGTAAAATAAAAAATAAAATAAATAAAATAAAATACTTGTCTAGAGTTGATGTTGGGACTTGTGGAAATTGAGGGTGGGCTGTACCCACTGAAAGCAGTCCATGGTAGCCTGTAAAATTGTTTTAAGTACCAGGATGTTTTCTTCCCTGGATGCGACAATCATCCAGGCTGGGATAAATATGCACTCATAGTGTTCTGCAATGTGCATAACCAGGGATAGACATCTGGTGAAAACTCACAGAACTGGTAGTGCTACAAATCAATTATATTTCCTGTGTTCTTTTGCTATAGGCACACGAACACATGTCCTTCAGATCTATTGTAACAAAATAAGCTCCATGAAGATTCAATGGCAACAATTTTTGAAGAGTTAACATTTTTAATTTGGGAATGTCTAGGAACTTGTTCAACTCTGAAAGGTTTAAAATTGGCCTCCAAATTCATTCCATTTTTGGGACTAATAAAATTCCTGGAGTAGAACCCTGTTGCCTCCTCCACAGCAGGGACTGGTTGAATGGGAGCCCTGTTTCAAGAGTTTTTCTATGATGGGGAAGAAGAGCTTCTTGTTCTTTTGGAGGCTTTGGCATACTTAAGAAGGGAGGTATTTCTCTGAACTGAATGGAGTAACCTTTTTCTATGCTGTTTAGTACCCAATGATCTGAGGTAATCAGTTTAAACTGGCTTAAAAAGAAAGAGTCTTCCTGGAAGTAGGACAGGGAAGGAGGGAGAGGTGTGCATAATTCACAGCTGTTCCCGGGGGGGGGGGCAGATTCTTTGGACTCCGCAGGTCTTGGGTGTTGTTCAGGTTGCCATCTCTTGGGCTGTCTAAGCCTTTTGATCAGGGAGGCCTCCCTTTATCTTGCTAACAGGCAAAGGCCAAGGTTTAGAAGTATAACTTATATTATATCTTGGTGTTGGAGGCAAAATTTCTTTCACAGTTTTACTTGCTTCCCTTTTTTATCTAATTTCTTGAAAACCTTGTCTGCAAAAGGCCCAAACAGGAATTCTTTATCCAATGAAACATCCAAGATTTCATTCTTAACTTGGTCAGATACTGACCAAGTCCTCAGCCAAGAGTGCCTTGGATAATAGAGCCAGTTGCAGCTGCTCTGCAGGAACCATCTAAAGCGTCATAACCAGACTTTAGAGAATTGTCCTATAAACATGGAATGCTGCTGTAGCTGTGTTCTATATTTCCCTTAGTAATACAGTATCCACAATGCCCTCAACCTTTGTTAATGAGTATTCCTGCAAGGACTCAAAAGTATTTTAACATGTGAAATTAACAATTAAGGACCCCCAAAAAGAGAGGGTGTCTTTTTCCCGAACATGTCTAGTAGTCTACCTTCCCTGTCGTTAGGTAGGTTGTGTCTAGCACTAGGCTAAGGCGGATCTATGTTAAAATAACAAATTATCATAACATCGAGTTGCAAAATAGAAACAACAAAAGTTTATATTCACAAACATCCAGATCATCATAAATGTCTCCCTGGTAAGTAAACAATCGGCCAACAAAACTTAACAAAACAAACCAAAGCAAAAAAAAAAAAAAAAACACCCAAGTGGGTGGCTTTGCTCCCCTACACCCTCCAACTAAATATACCAACTCTGAGATTGCACTACAGTGAAGAAAATGGCAAAGTTCACCACATTGGCCAAGTGTCTCCTTTCGTGTTAAAAACTTATGAAGATCTGGATGTTCGTGAATGTAAACTTTCATCGTTTCTGTCTCCCTATTTTGCAACTCATTGTTTTAGCTTTTCAAAAATTTAAAGTAGATCCGCTAAGGCATACCCTAAGTGGATTCGGTACAAACTACTGATTGATTAGCTTGTGTGTTCTTGTAGAGATGTTTGGGAGTGTCAAACACTCTATAAAAATTGGTTTGGCTTCCTTGGAGCAGGGGAAGAGAGAGGTTTTTGATGACATCATCTAATACCACAGGGACTGCTAGTGGTCTGGGTATGGGTAAGTTTAGAAGCTGTCTGTAATGAGTATGGGCCTGAGAAAATTCCTTGCTTTCCCATTGAAAAGCCTCCTTCATCTTATTCACTGAATCACGAAATGATAAATCCTCTGAGGGGGAAGCTGAAGAAAGGGTATCATCTGAGTCAAAATCAAGACAGGATTGGGGAGGAGGGGAGTGTTCAGAACAAGATAACTCTTCCTTGTCCTCAGATTATGAAGAATTAGCCTCCTCTTGAAGAGAGACATCTGTTTGTCTTTCACTATGAGAGATCAAAGGGGTAATAATCTGTATTACCTGGCTGGTCTCCCTGGATTTCATAAAGGCTGTGAATTTCTGGGCAATGGTAAGGAGATTCTGAGTTGTGACCTGGGCAAAAATAGCTGACGATTGGGATGTAGGCCACGGTCGGCTGTCTGATCTCTCTGGTTTAGGTATCCATTTAAAAAAAGAGAGTGCAGTCTGTAGTCAGGTGACCACAGCTTTGGTCTGAGTTAGAGGTGTGTGTTCCTGCAGAACTGTGGAAGATGAACCATCTCTCTCAGTAACCAGCATTCAGATGTCAGAAGCTGAGGCCTGCTGAGTGACCTCAGATCAAACTGACATACTATCTCCGACATTGTAGATAGTAGGGTATGGTGCCTTGTGCCGTGGTGGCCTCCCAAAGGGTCATGCCAGAGGGCTTAGGCCAGGTAGTCATCAGACCTTGGTGCTGCAAAAGCACCTCACCAGAGTTGTTGGTCAACATAAGTGCAGATGTGTAAGGAATGCCGTAATCTGCAAAGTCCTTGTCTTTAAGCTTTTTGTAATTTCTTTTCCTTGATAATGTTGCAGTAGAAGCTGAGGAAGGCGAAGCAGCAGGAAATGGATGTGAGAACTTCATATGTACTGCTAGGACTTTGGATCTAAGCTTAAGGGTTTTGGATCTAAAGTCTTTCTGCAGGATTTGCTTATTATACTTCAAGCAGTTATTAATATTCTTGAACATTAATCAAAAGAAAGAATTCTGCAATGGGGTACTTATCTGAAATTTGTTCATAGAAACTCTGGAGAAAAACACAATGGCTGATGGACTATAGCATCTGGTACACTTAGAAGTGCATCAGACTGCATGGCTGGAAGGAACTGAAGATGGTGCCCACGGACACCCTTCTTATACCCTGATGTCCAAACGTCGGCCATCAGATGTCCGTCAGCTAGGGATGATGAAAAGACACTGGAAATCAGGCTGATTGCAGCCTTCCACATGGCAAGAAGACTCCAATAATCAGTACCGCAACACTGACTATGAAGAACATCTTCAAAGCTTTCTATAAGCAAATTTTACCCTTAACTTTAGTCCTACAGCCAGTTCTTTTACTGACTACTTATTTCACCTCACTATCAACTATTTTCTCACTACTACTCTAAAACCCTCTTACCACTTCTTTTCCTTCCTCAACACTATCCACCCTTCCCTTATCTCCTTTAACTTTTGTAATCTGCATATTGTATATAGTATAACCATGTTGAAATGTCCATTATATTCACCACTGTATCTTTTTTTTTGTAAATCTTTTTAATCATTTCCAAAAACAAGAAAACATGTATACAAGTTATTTATGACAGTGAAGTATTTACAAATTATTTAAAAAGGTTGGCTAAAACCTCTAAACAGATATCAAACATTAAAACCAAAATAAAATATTTACAAGGATGTCTATTGTTGGCATATAATTGACTTTCAATACAATTGTTTCCTGATTATAATTGGCTACAGTCATTACTCTCCAGCATTTCAGTTACTTTTAGCCATGGTGCTATATATATAATGATGTAGTTCTTTCAGTTTTTCCTTTAATAGTGTTCATTTCCAATTGCGATACGGCTGACACCATATTCATGAATTGCTTAAAAGTTGGAGAAGCTTTGGATTTCCAGTTTGATGTAATGTTCTTCCTTGCAATGGCTAGGAGAGTCCACAAGATTACATATTTTGTTCTTGGTACACAGTCAGGTACAGGTGCATTAAACAAAATAACAGATTTGGAAATATGGAATCTGTCATTGAATACCATTTGCAGAAAATAATTTATTTTATCCCAATATGGTTTAATCAAATGGCATTCGTAGAACATATGTTGCCAGTCTGCTTTTATTGATAAATCACATCTCTTGCAGCCAATATTTTTCTTAAACATGAGTTCCATTTTATGAGGGGTTACGTAAGATCTGTGTATGAATTGCCATGTAAAGAGTCTCCAATGTAATGAAAGTGATGTCTGCTTTGGAGAGAGAATTATTAATTTTTTGTCTCTGTCATTTGGCACATGTCCATTAACTGATCTATAATAGTTCCATATTTTGTCATTATTATAGGTTTTAATTTTTTTGTTTGTTTTATAAATAGATGATAGGTATCCCTTTCCAGTAATGGGGTGATTCATTAGTAATATTATATGTTCTATAAGATTAGAAACATTCTGTCTTATTGATGGTTGCATTGTTTCTTGTTTGCTTAATATATATTGTCTTAATTCTTGTGTATGTAGCCATGAACTATTTTCCATGTTTAATTTCCTTTTAATTTGGTCTATTGTCAGAAGTTTTCCAGGGTTTACCAATTGATGCTAATTTATTAATCCCTTTTCTTTAAGCATGTTGACTACTTCTATATCAAATGTTATTATATTACCTTGCGTGTACGCTACTGGATATAATAAAAATTACCATGCTTTAATATCAGGATTGCTATTAATAAGATTTTTGAAAATTTTTAATGTGTAAGTAATGTATTTGGAACTTATATTTTTATGCTTATGTATCATCATATATCCCTTCATCAGCCATAGAAAATTGTTTGGTATGAAATCGGTATACATATTTGTTACTACAAATCCTGATTTTAACCAGATTTTCTCATGAGCTAGCTTCCATTTTGATGTATATTTTGTATAACAGATGAATGCAAATATACTTCTATGTCTGGTAAACCTATGCCACCCATATCCCAATCATCTAGATGATATTTCATAGCTATCCTTGTTTTTTTTGGATACCATAGGAATCTTACTATTAAATCATTTAATTGTTTTAGGTGCAATTTAGCTGGTGGCAAAAAACAAGCTTGTATAACAAAGAATTTTTGGAAATATGATCATTTTAATTATATAGAGCCTTTCTTCTATTGAAAAGAAGAACTTATTCCATCTTTGTATTACATTTTTAATATTATTTACGATCTCTTTATAATTTGTTTCAATTGTCATATCTAGATTGTTAGTTATTATAGTTCCCAAGTATTTCATTGTATTATCGGTGGGGATATATTTATGGTATTTTTTATTTAGATCTTTTTTATTAGTATTTATAAGCAGTGCATTTGTTTTGTTCTCATTAAATTTAAGACCCAGAAAGATTTGAATTGAGTCCTATAATGCTTTTAAAGAGCTATTATTATTCTTTAAGGTAATTAAAATATCATCAGCAAGAAGTTGAATTTTAAGCTCTAGGCTGTTGTCTAATTGTATTCCTTCAATATTTTTATCCATACGTATATTATTTGCTAAGGGTTCAATGACTAGTGCAAACAATAACGGAGAAGGAGGACAGCCTTGTTTTGTGCCCTTTGTTATTTTAATAGATTTAGACAGACAAGATCCCTGTTTTATATAAGCCAATGATTTTTCATATAATGATTTTATTAACAAGGTAAAGTTGTTTGAGAAGCCATATTCTTCTAAAACTAGCCATAGATAATCCCAGCTCACTGAATCAAATGCACTATTTATGTCTAAGCTAATAACATTCATTTTGTTTTTTGTGACATTTATATAATCAATTAAGGATGTTGTCATAAGTGTTCCTATCTTTTATAAAACATGTTTGATCCTCCTCTATCAGAAATACCACTGTATCTTAACTGAATCTCTCTCAAGTTTTATTTCTCCAAAGTGTAGTTTATTAAGTCTGTCTCCAAATCTAATATTTACTTACCATAGGATCATAGGAAGTTACTAGGCTACTGGCCCTGAGGCCCTTATAAGCCTAGCCAAGAGTTTGGCCCATGTTTAGACAAGTCAGCACACCCAAAGCCCCTGTCCAGCAGGGGCACAGCTGGAATTCCAGGGGTGTATTTTCTGTTTCCCATCCAGTTATTCAGGTTGCATTTAAAAAGGGATAATGAAGTACTCTGCTTGACATGGATAGGGAGTCTATTCCACAGATGGGGGAGTCTCTGGGACACAAATCTGTCCCACCAAGTCCAATTGATGTCACAGACCAGGTTGAGGTCAAGCATGTGGGTTATTCAAGTGGAGCTTGACTTGCGGATTTGCAGCAGTCCCATCAAGGGGGGGGGGGTCTGAGATTGCTTTGTATGCCAGACAGATGTCACCTCTGAAGAGTCTGTATGAAACTGAGTAGAGGAACAGGGCTTTTAGCCTATCTGTGTAGGGTAGATGTTTAAGGCCCTGGATTCTTCTGGTGAGGAACTTCTGTGGTCTCTCTAGCTGCTGCATGTGCTTTGAGAGGTGCATGCTGAAGGGGGTGTTGTACTCAATAATTGGCCTTATAAGGGAGGAATACAGGGATGTTATGACCTCCTTGTCCCTGGATGAGATACCCTTACTTATGAGGTGGGCCATGTAGAAAGCTTTCCATACAATGGAAGCAACATGGTGGTCAAAAGTCAGGTTGCTATTAACCTGGGTGCCCAAATCCCTCACAACTAATTGTGGGCTTAGGACATTGTTATTAATGTAATAATATGTGGGGATGGCACTCTCCCCAAAAGGGATGATGATGCATTTTTTTGGCATTCGGCTTGAGGCCATGTTTCTGGCACCAGTCATTTGTTTGGGTTAAACCCTCTTGGCGGATGTCTACATCTCTTCGGGAACTGATGACCATGCCCAGCTTGTAGTCATCTGCAAATCTAGCCAGCCATAGCCCACTGGTTTTGACCTGCACCTCAGAGAAGTATATCCCAAATAACAGAGGCCTCAAGACCAATCCCTGGATTATGCAGCTTGTTATGGGTCTAGTGCTTGAGGTTTCTGCCTCTATTTTGATTAGGTGGGTTCTATCAGTGAGCCACTTTGCTACCCATCTGGTAGTATATGGATTGATGCCTAGTTGAGAGAGTTTATCTATTATGCCCAAGTGGGGAATAGTGCCTCAAAGGCTTTGGCCAGGTCAAGGTAAGCAGTGTGCACTGTTCTCCCCTCGCCCATAACTTTGGTGATTGTCTCAAAGAAGTCTACAAGATTTAACAGACATGACCTCCCCTTCACAAAGCCAAACTGTGTGGGTCGAGTTTTTGGAAGTTGCCAATGTCCCTGATAATGTGTCCCATTTTGTGTGACTGTCTTTTGCACTTGCACTCTCCAGGCTAAACCTGAAAATGGTCTACCTAGATCATCACTCTACCCTGGTTAACAAATGAAAAAAATAATAAAATAAAATACATTAATTGAACTAACCACCTGGGCCATTCACTGCATCCAGAATTGACAGGCAATGAACAGTGCCCAGTTGTGGTCCAGTAAAGCTCAATCCTCTAATTATGAATCAGAGAGAATTTCACTCATTTAATGGAGGCACCAAGGATCTACAAGTAGAGGACCACCCAAGTCAAGGAGACTACAGGGAATCCATTGACATGGCCACCAGGATCCAGTTACCCAAGTAAAGTAACAAATGAAGGTCCTTTAGCAAGGTCTCAGCTATAATGGCAAGCACCATGGAAACACTTGGAGAAAACAGAAGTCATCCTGCACTGAAAATAGTTGTTCACCAATAAACATGCTATTTAGATGTCAAAAGGCAATAATATGCCAGAAGATATCATGGCCAGTAATATCACCCATGTACCCTGTGGCAGTATTGGCATGACCCACTAGATAGCCACCATTTGAAACTACAGATACTGGACATGCAAGTTGAAATTGCTGAGATGTAGAATGGAACAGGCATCTCTTATTCCCCTCAGAACTATAAAAGGGTTGAGGTGCCCCTTTGAGAAGTACAGTGTGGGTCTGCTTCAAAAGCTCTATAGAGAAAGAGCCTGGTCACTCAGTGCAACTTTTTCTTGATGAGAACATAGATCTAAAACAATGCTGCCTGTAATCACATAAATCATTCAGTAGCTCTTAGTGATGATTACCCCAAGTAATGACAAATTCAACCAACCAGTCCACCACCAGTAGCCCTGGACAGCAGTCAGGACTGTGACATAGAAACAAATGTCATCACCTTCCTTGAGAACTTGACCTGCAGAGCAGATGAAAGCAAGACTTTGTGATGTTCAGACAGAGGGGTAACCTCTCATTCTATGAGATGTCTTTTTCTTCCAATACCAGGAAGGCTTGGAAGAAGCAGTTTGGGATGAGGTAAGCATAATAAAGAATATTGACAGTATTCAATATTTTCTTTATCTTTTGCTGTTTTTTGTCTGCAACCACACCTTGTGAGATCTGACTGAAAAAGATGCTACCCAGAAGGAGGTATCCAGGATGGCTTACCTAAGCTTACCTGTGAACACAGCCTAAGCTACACCATTCTATACAAGCACACTCATATGCCTACTACCTTAGAGAATCAGCACAATTAAAATTACTAGAGGACACAAACTTACTGTAGAAGCTGTTTTAAGGGTGTTAATCATCTCCTTCTTGATCCCAAAATAGAAGAGATTTCAGCTTCTCCTCTGGCTGATCCATATGGGAAAAATGGAAATTAGGATGATGAGAAAGAGTCACGGAATCTAAACCTCAACATGGCAGAAGAAAAAAAATGTAACTATTTTGTTCAAAGCCGTAGACTCATTATTAGGCACAAAGGAAGAAAATTATTGTATTCTCTAGCACCTATGCTAGACCATAAGGCTCATGTAGGAAGATGCCACTGAATGTTTGGTGAGGATGTCATTCCATTCTGCTGAAGGATTACATATGGTATCAGCCTTAAAAGTAGAGGAAGCAGAAACCACAGCCTTCTAAGATGCACAAAGGCATCATCCTTGAGTACACACACTGTGTTTGATAAACCTGATCTGTTCATCCTACTTGTCCAGATATTAAGTAATTTC
Organism: Protopterus annectens; assembly: GCF_019279795.1. NCBI lineage: Eukaryota > Metazoa > Chordata > Ceratodontiformes > Protopteridae > Protopterus > Protopterus annectens. The sequence continues at coordinate 209,117,786 of NC_056740.1, read as the reverse complement.
TAGAAAAAAGCAGAGATGCTACAAGGCAATCCAATGGAAGACGATTTTGCCAGAGAGTCTCTTCAAAAGCGTTTTATTGTGTAGTGGTATCAGAGCTGTGGGTAAGAAAGAATTCATAATTCTCATCAATCTCAGATGACAGCCTCTTCGCTTCTAACTCTCCATTTCCAGAGCACAAAGGGCAAGAACAGCCTTCCACGTCTTAGCTTCTCATTAGCTTCTCAGTGGGTGGGCTTACACTTGTATGTGTGAGGCACAGTATGGCACAGATGAGCTCAAGAGGTCAGGTAAGGGGGTCCTAATGTCAGGGCATCACTGGGTTGGAGGGGCTTGTGCAGTCCCTAGCACAGGCATCAATCTGTGTTCCTTGAAGGTGTCCTTTCATAGCTGTGAGAACAGACTGCACAAGATGTCAAATAGGTGGCATATACCCAATGTATGAATTTAACCATTGTACTTCGCAGATGCAGGAAGATCTCAAAGATCTTGTAGACCCTAAACTGAAAACTGGTTGCAGGAAGGAAGGCACCAAACACAAAACGTAAGAACAAGCAGTTTAATCCAAAATGAAGCGCTTTTCATCACAGTAAATACTATGACTTCTTCAGATAAAAACAACATTGAGAGCATGCCCTTAAGTAGTCAGTGAGTAGTAGTTAATTAGTTAGGTAATTAACCAATATTAGTTAATCAGTTCATTTCATTCTTCTTGACAACAAATTGAAAACTAGTACTCACAGAAACTACAGTTTCTAAAGTCTACAAAAGTGTCACAAACACATTTAGACACACCCACATGCAAAACTCAAACCCTAACCCTACAGAAGAAACAATACTAAATGTTCTTATATACCATAAAATACCTACAAAACTCAAGCCCTAAAACTGTCTTACGTTTTGTGTTTGGTGCCTTCCTTCCTGCAACCAGTTTTCAGTTTTGTGTTCTTTCATCGGCTTGTATCTTGTAGACCCTGTCAGGTGAATTCAGCAGGACTCAGGCAGAGGGATGTCTGGGAAGAAAAGTTCTCAGTCACCTGTGCATCCAAAAAAACTTCACCGGGGGACTTGAGGGGCCATATTGTAGGGTTGGCATGAGTATGCTCTAGCAACTTGACAGAAGCATCAAGGGCACCATGGCACCTCCCAAAAAAATGGTTGCAAGAGTGTACTTCCCATCAAATTACAATGATGCATGACTTTTGCCCCTCAATTGAAGGAGAAATAGCAGCACAAGGAAACCTTGCCTATGTGTGCATCTTACAGGAAGAGGATATGATCAATATTTAGTTTCTAACTTTGTCTTCTCATAATGCTCAGAAAACAGCCTGTGATGACATGAGGAGCCTTCTGTTAATGCTATGCTTGGCACCTATAACCACTTATCTTCAAGAGAACCGAAAATCCTTCAAATCTCTCTCTATTCTATCTTCAAATAGCCAAACTATAGTGATGGCACAACATTTTTATCATGCTTTTCTCCCATTTAATAGATACAATGCATATGTGGATGCTAGCTCCTAATCTCACGACCATGGGAGCACATGGAATATTTCAGCTTGTTAAAGATCAAACATGGGAACTTTTCTATAAGCTTACAGCCTGAGATTTAAGTTCTGTCAGTGCCACAGAAAGTACAGTCGTGCAAGTTCTACTTGCCTGTAACAGATGTTCAAATTTCACACTGCCTCACTGGCATATGGATTCTCTGCCTGCAGAAACCAAACACTGGCAACTTTATAGAACTCGGACTTCCCTCCTCTGATTTTCTCTGATAAGGGATCGGCAAAGCCACTCACATTAGAAGAAGCTTAAACCCTGTCATAGAAAGTCAGTTGTTCAAGCTTTTAGTTTTAAGTAGGAAGAATCAAAAATCACCAGAAGAAAGAATTGCCTGAAATCAACCAATCTGCAGCAGTCATAAATAAGGGAGATGGTGGGTGGGTGCTGCCACTAAGGCAGTATGAAATTCAAACTTCTGCTGTTAGATGCAAGACAGACTTGAGGAACTGTACTATGTTCATCATTCACACTGTCTCAGTGGCATATGGGTAGATTCCCAAAGCTTACCCTACCTGGGAGAAGGGAGGATAAGGATCTAGGAGCCTTTCGAGAATGGACCTCTCAAAGTCTGTCCTGGAACTTGAGAAAGAACCCACTTTGTAGTGCTTTGTAAAGGTATAAACAGAGGACCAGGTTGCTTCCTCTAGAATGCTTCTAGAGTCCACTCCTTTCCAATATGCCACGAAAAAAGTTAAAGCTATAGTGAAATGCATCTTAACCTTGCTTGGAATAGATTGATCCTTCTTAGTCCCAGAACAGGAAATAAACAGCTGTTCAGCCTTCCTGAAGACCTTAGTTTTGTCTAGATAGTACTTGAGCTGCCCGCGCACATCTGAAGTATGCAGAATCTTCTCTCCCTTGTTTTTTTAGGTCACAGAAAGAAAACTGGGAGATTGAAGTCTAGATTCAATTTAAATTAGAAACAGTGTTTGTCATGAAAGATGGATTAGTGTGTAAAAGAACCTTCTCTTTGTGGAGATCAAACAAAGTTAGACCATCATGAGAGCTTGCAGCTCAGAGACTTGGCTTGCAGATGTCAGAGCAATAAACAAAACTGTTTTCCAAGTGTTAAACTTTAAAACAGCTTAAAATACAAGTTCAAAAGGAGATAAGGCCAATTTCTAAACAAAAAATTGAGATCCCAAGGAGGAGGACTTTGTTTTCAAGGGGTCTCTTTCATAAACTGCTTGACAACAAAAAAAAAAAAAAAAATCAAAGAGGGAGATCTGTGGGCAGACATGCTGAGATGGCCACAAGATGCACCTTGATTGATGCTGCAAGATAAGCCATCATTGAATAGCTCACACAACTTTACCTGGGCCAAAAGGGGAAACCAAAACAATCTTTGGTAATTCTTTCTGAATCTTTAGAAGTACCTTGGGTATTAGTGGAAAGGGTGGAAATAAAGGAACATTCACATTCAAACAAATGAGAATGTCTCTCTTCCAAGCATGGTTGCAAGTATGTCTCGAACAGAATATTTCCAACTGTCTCTAAGGAGACAGACAAATCTATTTTAGGTGTCCTCCAATTCTGGACCAAATCCTGGAAGACCTTTGTCTTGAGTTCCACTCATGAAGGTTGGTTTGAGATCTGCCAAGTCTGTTCTGCCACTATGTTTTGCTCTGACAGCTTGTATTAGGTCTGAAGTGTCAGAGAATGCTATAAAGTTAGTTCCCAGGCCATCACTGCCAACCAGCAAAAAGGGTATAACCTTATACTGTCTTGTGTGTTCTGGTACCACTACTATGGCAGCATCTGCGACCAATGAAATAGTAACTGGAGACCATAAGTGGTAAAGACTCTGTGACAAAAGGAGGTACTGTCAGCACAGCTAGCTGGAATTTTGTAAATAATTGTTTGTCATTTGTAAATATCAACATGATCTATATAAGATGCTTGTGTTACAAATGTATTAGAACTGTATGTTGTGTATAGCAAACTTATCTGTACAGATGTTTGTGTTGAAAATGTATCTGTAAGGTGCTTGTGCTTGAAATGCATCCACTGTGTGCTCTGCTGGAAAGAACAGAAATGTACATGTACTATTGTAACTGTTTAAATGCATCTGTTTTAACAGAGGAAACTGGAGGGTTAACCTCAGTCAAGCAAACTTTATAGGAAAATATCCAACATTAAATCACTTTATAGGCTAGGCCATAAATAGGCTATCTCACAGGTTTCAATGCAGCTGGAGACACAAAGTCCGTACTAGGAAGCTTTCTGTATTGTCTTTGGGGTGAACTAATTTATACTCTAGAAGCATGAAAGAATGCAATTGATTTATGACTTCCAGCACCTGCCAAAGATCTGTGCAAAACCCTTGTCTGTGTATTTTTACAAGTAGATGTTAAATACTGCCAGATGCCAACAATGGGGGTTGCAGATGACCAGAAATGTCATTCTGCAAGCTATCCCAGCAGTAGTATTTTAGATAGCATTTTCAGAAGTCTCTTGGTGAGACAGAGCATTCAGTATTCTGTCTTGGACCTGACAACAAGAACCACCATTCACCACATCATCTGCCTTGCTCAAGTAAGTTACTATGGAATAGCATTATTCTTTTAGATTCAGTCAGGAATATAGTGAAGCTTAGTTTAGATATTATTTTTCTTTATTTGTTTGAGACTGTCCTTCAAAAATGTTTTAAATATTTCCTGTGATTTTTGAACTCTGGTGTCACTGTAAATATATACTTCATATTTTCTCATTATTTTATTATTTATTACTAAATATACTTAAACCTTTCATTGTGGCTGATCTTTGTAGAGATATTTAAGTTTTGAGAGTACTTGCATGTTTATTTGGCGACACTGTGTGGGGCACTCTTAACAGCCTTGCTCTTGGTCAAACTACCATTTGTATTAATATTAATTTCACTCAGTATATTGGGTACCCGTGGAAGAGCCTTAAGGTAAGCTGGCAGAAGGGTTCTGGTGACAGGGTAAACTATCTTATAGGCTGGGAAAAAGGGGGCATAGCTGGTAAACCTGTGCCAGCCTTTCCCACGTGTGTGAGCAAATCAAATCTCCAAGAGTGTGTGTCAGCTACTTGGGCAGGGACACAAAGGACTGGTTGGACAGAGAGAGTGTTGGAGGACTTGGCTTGGAACCCTGTCTAAGGACTCAACTCTATAGCTGGGCCAGTGGGGAGTCTTATTACGGATCTGAAGAAAGAGGAACCAGCCCTGGACTGACTGTGGTCTCTGTGTGTTCTTAAGAGAAATTGCACTTGATGCAGAGAGCTGCATCTGGAAATAGTGTGTACTTGTTTTCCTCCCAGTAAATTGTCCTCCCCACAGGTGCCAGTGGTGAGGATTGAGGCTCCTTGATTACTGGCCCAGAGGTGGGATATCCATGTCACATATTGGTTGGCAGTGGTGGGTCATCAGAGACCTTTTAAGGCCTGAATCACTAACATTTCTTTGATGTTTGTGTGTTTTGTAGCATCCAAAGGACCCTATTTGCCTTGGACTTGAACTCCCTTGGACAGTGCTCTCCATACAAAATCTGCAGAATCTGAAAGGATTGATTGAAAGTGGGGATTTGAGGGAGAGGGATACGCCTGGATTGAGAGACATCTGATACCTCCAGTACTGTCACGCTCATTTTGCAAATTCCAGCACTGGTACCTGTAACTCTGAGGGATGCAGGTTCTGGTACCAACAATTTTTTTTAAGTATCATTGAATCTTTCCCATATGGAGTCTTGGCCAGTGGTATCATGATGAATAGTGATGCTATGAGAACTAAAATTTTGAGAAACTCTCTTGAGGTGGCAGATTCTTGAAGACAGAAATCCCTGAAAATGTTCTGGTAACTTGATAAGTCTCATTGAAAGACCATTCCTTTTTCTGTATCTATCATACACCCCATGAAGACAACTCTTTGAGAGGGTGTGAGACAGGACTTTTATCGATCCATCTTGAAGCTCAGGTGAGCTAGAATAGTTGAGACTTTGTCTAATGATTCTAAACACCTGGAAACAAACTGCACTAATCAGCAAGTCATCTAAATAAGGGAAAATGTGGATAACCCTGGTTTCTGGAACCAGGAAATACCACTGAAACTCAAACACTAAGTACAACAATCACCACAGAAGCATCAAGAGCACACCAGACTGAAATTTAAATATGTTTTATTTGTAGATTAATAAAGCTTTCATCCCTAGTGAATGGGACTTCTTCAGAATAAATAAACTCGGAAAGAATAGTTGTGTAAAATCTTACTATAACCTTAGATATCCTCTTCTTCTATGCTGCAGTATTCATACTGTGGGATTTCCCACCTCAGGTGACCCAACATTGACTCCTATACAAAAGCTTAAGCCTGGCTGCTGTAGATGTGTGGATGTCACACGCAACGCCATAAACCAGGGACCATAAATGTGACATTTGCACACACAGACCTCAGAACTTGAAGCCCAGGATACGGTGTACAAAAGAAGTTAAGGCTAAGGAGCAAATGTCCTTGAAGGGCTGAACAGATTAGCCTGTAGGGAGTGGATACAGAGGTCAAAAGACCAACCATCCAGTAGAGACAGAAAAAAGGCGGTATGGAGGGTGGGAAGGAATACTGCAACATGGAAGAAAAGGATATCTATGGTTATGGTAAGATTTTACACAACTATTCTATGTCCTTCTATTCCTATGTTGCAGTATTCATACTGTGGGAGAGTACCACAGCTTAGAAGGAGTGAAGGGAGGGGGCAGAGGTAGAGGATTCCAAGAATCCCTGCAGAATTGCCCTGGCAAATCCTGCTTTGGCCCTGGAGACCTGGTCTAGCATGTAGTGTTTTGTGAAAGTGTGAACTGTAGACCAGGTAGCTGCTTCCATGATGGAGGCTGTGTCCAGCCCTCTAGGAAAGGCTTTGGAGGTAGCCAAGTATCTAGTGGAATGAGCCCTAACTCCTTGAGGCAACTGTTTGCCATGACTGGAGTAGCAGAACAGAATGAGACTGCCTTATGCAGAGCCCTGGGGTGGAAGGAGATGAAGAGTTGGTCAGATTTTATGAAGGACTTAGTTTTGTCTAAGTAAAATCTCAGTTGTCTGTGTACATGTAGGTATTGAAGGATCCTCTCTGCGGTATTAGTTGGAGAGGGTAAGAGGGTAGGTAAGTGGATGGACTGGTTTAAGGATAGTTCGTTCACCACTTTGAGCATGAAGGAAGGGTTTGTGTGCAAGGTCACCATGTCATTGTGGAAGATGGTGTAAGGAGGACAGGCCATGAGGCCCTGTAGTTCAGACACTCTTCTAGTGGAGGCAACAGCCACTAAAAGTATGGTTTTCCATGTGCACATTTGTATTGAAGCTGTGCTGGCTGGCTCAAAAGGAGGTAAGGTGAGTTTTCCCAGCATGAAATTGAGGTCCCAGGAAGGAGGGATGGGTTTTCTTGGTGGTCTGATATGCCAGAACCATCTCAGGAAAAGTTTAACGTCCAGTCTGGAAAGCAGTGGTGGCTGTAAAGGCAAGCAGGCTGAAATGGCAGAACGGTGGACTTTCACTGAAGAATATGCTAGTCCTTCCTTAGTGAGCTCACATATATAGCTAAGTACAAGTGGAGGGATCTGCCTGAAAAGGGTCCCTTATCCTTAAGGGAACACCATTTTGAGAATCTCTGCCATTTAGACAAATAGTTTTTCCTAGCAGTTGGTTTCCTGGTCTCCCTCAGGACTGACAGCATGTCCTCGGAGTAATGTTGTCTAAAAGGGATCAGAAGTTGATCAACCAAAAAGTTAGATGCAGCAAAAGCAGCTGGGGGTGAATGCGAGATCCCTTTTGTTGTGTGAGTAGGTCCACCTTGTGGGGTAACTTGTGGTGATTGTCCTTGGCTAGGGAGTGAAGACGGAGGGAATCAGTGTTGCCTTGGCCACTAGGGAGTCACCAGCAAGATTTTTGGTTGGTCCTTCTTGATCTTCAGTAGGACCTTTAGTATTAGAGGGAAGGAGGAAAGGCATACAGGAACATTGCCTTCCATGGAAAGCTGAAGGTATTCACCTTCCAGGCTAGTGGAGTGCGATCCCTGGTGCAGAATTTGTTTAGTTGTCTGTTCTGGGGGGAGGCAAACAGATCTACTTGAGGTGTGCCCCACTGGTGGATGATGTTTAAGAAGGTTTCCCTGTGCAACATCAATTTGTGTTGTTGAAAGGATGTTCTGCTAAGTAAATCCTCTTGTTTGTTTTCCTGAGAGGGGATGTAAGAGGCCTGCAGGAAAAGGTTGGGATTGGCTGTTAGATCCCAGATTTGTAGGGTTATCTGCCATAACTGGTATGTCTTTGTCCCTCCTTGTTTGTTGAGGTACCACATGACAGTTGTGTTGTCTATTAGAATGTGGAGCAGCAGGGTCTATGTTAGATAGTCAAACATCCAAAATGTCGAACGTTACATGGTCGAGACTAAATGTTCGACATTTGGATGTTCGAATATATAAAAAAAAAAATGAAACAAGAAAAACACACCTTGACAATGTGTGCAGGGGGCCAAGCTCCCCTGCACCCCCCACACCCCCCTACTTAAATATATTAACTTCGAGACTGCACTTCAGTGCAGAAAACGGAAATTCTCCCCATCTGCACCATACGGCGCAGTTGAAAGTCAGTCTTTGAACACTTGAAATTTTGAATGTTTGGTCTCAAACATGTATCATTTTAAATTTTCAGTGTTCGAAGAACTGACATATAGACTGGTGCAGCCATGGTTGCAAGATGGGAAGGAACGCTTTTAGAGCCAGCAAGACTGCAGTCATTTCTCTGACATTGATATGTTGCTTTTGCAGGGCAGGGCTCCAATGCTGTTGTACCTTGAAGTCCTTTAAACCCCCCCCAGGTCTGTATGGATTGAGTGGTGGGGGGAGTTGAAGAAGAATACCCTGGTTCTGTATGATTTACTGAATCCACCACTTCAGTTCTGTTTTTAAGCAGGGCATAAGGGGAATAAGTTTGTCTAGTGGATGTTGGCTCTGAGACCACACATTCTTTAGGTACCACTGGAATTTTCTCATGAGCATCCTGGCTAATGGGAGCATGGAAATAGTAGCTGCCATGAGACTTGGACTTGCAGAAATTGTCTTGCAGAGAGATGAGATTCTGAAAGTAGGCTTTGAAAATGGGTGGAGAGAAACTGCACTTTGTCCAGTGGGGGAAAGGATCTCATGAGGTCTGTTCTGATCCTGCAGCCTAGTAAAATTTTGTCCTCCTGAGGAAGAAGAGAGGATTTCTGTAGGTTGAGGGTGAAGCCCAAGTTGTGAAGAAGAATCATGGTGAACTTGAGATGGGCTTGTAGGGTGGACTCTGATTCTGCCAGAATAAGAATGTCATCCAGGTATGGGTAGATTTGGACTCCCTTGGTTCTACAATAGCCAATGGCTGGGGCCAATCACTTTGTAAATACTCTGGGAGCTATAGACAAGCCAAAGGGCAAGGCTGTAAACTGAAAGTGTGAAGAGTGACTATTGAAGTGCAGGAACTTCCTCTGGGAGGGCCTGATAGAAATGTGCAGGTAAGCATCCTTTAGGTCCAGAGTAACCATGAAGGCTTGGGGTGGAATGAGGGGTAGAAGAGTTTGAAGGAGGTAATCTTTAGGAATAGGTTCAGTTTGGATAAATCCAGGATTGGCCTCCAAGGGCCATCCTTTTTGGGAACTAAGAATAGACAGGAATAGAAGCCTTGTCCTTCCTGTCCTGAGGGAACTGGTTCTATAGTTCCTAGTCAGGAGTTCTTTCAATAGGAGAGGGAATAGATGAAGCTGATTTTTTGGAGGAAAAGGAATGCTTTTTGGTTTTGGTTTTTCCTTCCAGAATAGAAAAGATCCTATCTAATATTGTTAATCCTCGTTCATTCCTTACGCATGGGTATCAGTTCCGCTCTCGGAACCGAGCCAGCCATTTTCCAAGCTCGTGTCAGCTTCAAACACTCGAGCTAAACTCTTACCCACAATTCCCCTTTTCCGGTTACCTCAGATTTAATTTGCTGCGTTGCTATCCGGTCGTGTCAAGCTACTTCTCTTGAGCTAAGTACAGTCAATTGTTATTTAATTGCTTTACAAATTACTTTTATGTCAGAAAAGTTGATCTTTTATCGTCTCTTGCCCTATCGCATCTAGCTTTCATAATTTCCTCAGGTTTTTTCTGTCCTTTACTTACTCTTTTTACCGTGAGGTAATTTCTCCTTACCATTGTTGGTAATCCTTTTCCCTTTCACACCTTCGGGTACTCTCTTGTACCATTGTTGGTACTTTTCTATTTGTTAATATGGCAGATAAAAAGGGTAGTCTGGGGTTTAAGCGGTGTTCTGATTGTGGACACAAACTGCCTACTTCTGATGCACACTCTTTATGTGTTTATTGTTTGGGAGCTTCCCATTTATCTGTTGAACCACCTTGAACTATTTGTGAGAACGTTTCTAATAGAACTTTGTTAGAAAGGAAAAATAAGCTGATACTCAAAGGACTTCTAAAATCTCCCTTTTCAGAGGCTATTTCTGGGTCAGAGGTCTCAACCCCTCCTAAAGCCCATAAGAAAATGGATGTTTCTACTAAGGCTAAATCCATGCCTTCATCCCCGACTGGGGACTCTCACCAACCAAAATCTGAAAAGGCTAAAATTTCAGTTCTGGAGCTCTCTGTCAGCCCCAGTGCTTTTGGTGCCCAGACCTTCGGCACTGAGGCCTTCGGCTCCATTAGTGATTTTGGCTCCATCCTCTCCTGCAGCCTTCTACATATCGGCACCGAGGGGCTCCTCGGTTCAGACCATTACCACTGTATCATCCCTGACCATTCAGTCGGTGCAGACCTTGGCCGCGTCAACTCCGAGATCTTCCTCGGCACCGAGACCTTTATTGTTGACTCCAGTTTTGTTGGTTCCAGCTTCAGCAACCGACAACCACTTCGGCACCGATCTCTGTGTCGGTGCAGACAATGACATCGGCACTGATGACTTCTTCGGTGCAGACTACAGTAGTTCAGTCTTTCTTGGCACCGTTGTCCTCGGTGTGGTCAGATGAGATGGGCCTGCCTCTTTTGTGGACAGGCCTATTTCTCCCTCAGTCTCTGTGAGGTCCACTAGAAGTCTTTCTGAACATGATGTGTTGTGTCTTGTGGACCAGGCATTCTTGATTAGAGGTATTCCACCCCCCAGGAACTATCCTTCCTTGGGAGGTGATCACCCATCTCCAAAGACATCTTCTTATTCTCCTCCTTCATTGCCATTGAAGTCTATGGATATAGTACAGTCTTCCCCTTCTGCAGTTCCCTTTATGGCTCTCACTAAGGAACCACAGTTGCCTTCATGGCAGGAAAGTTTTGCTACGACCCAGTATGTCAGCTGTGACACGCATAGCTTGCTGCTCCACAGCCATCCAGGGACTCCGAGTCGGCAGGCTGAGCCACTTAGGGGAGGAGTGCCCCCTGTCCCATATATACACTCCGTGACACACAGGCTGTGTTCTCCCCCAGAGGTAGAGGGGGAAACTCACAGGGAAGACACTCCTTTTGGGGCAGAGGGGGACCGCGTAATCAGGGCTCCAGGGATTCTTTCCCTGGTCAATCCTACCAGCTCTCCTGAAGAGCGGCCCAACTCCTTTCCTCTGGAGGTGGTTGGGGGACATTTCTCCTTGTACCCTTCTGTCTGGCTAACCATCACCATTGATTCTTGGGTACAAAGGATCATAACCAGAGGTTATCATATCCCCTTTGATCTTTGTCCTATCCCTTCAGAAAATCATCCCGACATTCCACCCAGTCAAAGGGAAGAAGCAGTATTAGAGATAGAAAAGCTGCTAAGAAAAAGAGTCATCCAAATAGTCCTTCCAGACCGGATAGGATCCGGATTGTACTTAAGATTATTTTTGGTGCCAAAGAAAACTGGGGACTGGAGACCAATTTTGGATCTCAGTGTATTGAACAAGTTTGTGAGAGTACAAAAATTCTGGATGGTCACTATACAGTCTATCCTCCTGCTTTTGGAAAAAGACGATTGGATGTGCTCTATAGGTCTTCAAGATGCGTACTACCACATAAAGGTGGACAGGCCATCAAGAAGATTTCTGTGCTTCCGTGCAGGAGCCAGTCACTACCAGCTCAGAGTACTGCCCTTCGGACTCTCTACAGCCCCCAGAGTGTTCACAAAGTGCATGGCAGTTGTCACAGCTCACTTGCGACTTCAAGGGTTCCAGGTGTTTCCATACCTAGACGACTGGCACATTTCCGCCCCCACCAGACATCTACTGAAAAAAGCCCTGGCATATTCTATCCTCGCTGCTCAAAGGCTAGGCATAACCATAAACTGGCAGAAATCCAATCTCACCCCATTTCAGTTGACAGAATTCATAGGGGTTATCTTGGACACAAAAAACTGCAGAGCTGCTATTCCAGAGCACAGAATTTTAAGGATAAAGCAACAACTAATTCCAATCCTTTCAAAGGAAAAATCCATGGCTCACTCAGTTCTACAGCTGTTGGGTTCCATGGCAGCCTCCATCACCATTGTTCCCCTGGCCAGGTTTCACATGAGGCTTCTACAATGGTTACTGCTCACCCAATGGTATCCTTTTCAGCATCCTCTTTCAGCCATGATTCGGGTAACCCACAGGTGCAAACAGGATTTAAATTGGTGGATGACACACAATCTCTCACAATGGTCTCGCCCTTTTCCCCCCAGCAACCCAAGGCCACAGTGATCATGCACGCCTCCCTGATGGGGTGGGGAGGGCTACGTCAGGGACAGACAGTCCAAGGCACTTGGTCCCAACTGGAGGCCCATCTGCATATAAATGTTCTAGAGCTGAGGGTGGTGCTTCTGGCATTGCAAGCATTCCATCCCCTGCTGCCGTCTGGGACAATTGCAATTCAATCAGACAACATGGCGGTGGTCTGGTACATCAACAAGTAAGGTGGAACCAAATCTTACCCCCTTTGTTGAGAGGCCATGAGGATATGGCAATGGGCGATGGCTACCAACCGTTTTCTTCTAGCAACGCACATTCCCAGGAGTTCCAATGTGATAGCAGACAGACTCAGCAGGTGCATTCTGCAACCTCACAAGTGTTCCCTGAATCCCCTTGATAGCGGCGGAGATCTTCCACCGCTGGGGCCGTCCTTGCTGTGACCTCTTCGCATCCTCAAACAACTACAAATGCAGCAACTACTTCGCCCTGATTCCCCCTCCGGGACAGTCACCCAGGGACACTCTAGTCCACAATTGGCCCTCGGGTCTTCTCTATGCATTTCCGCCCTTTCCTCTCATTCCCCAGTTTCTGAAGAAGAGCAAGGTAATCCTCATAGCACCATATTGGCCACAACTGATTTGGTTCCCATTCCTTTGGCCTCACCTACTAGATCGACCATGGATTCTCCATCCAATCCCAGAGTTGATCTCACACCCACAGAACCTGATTCACCCCACCCTGAACAGCCTGAAGCTAATGACTTGGCTACTCCAATTCCCTTGATTGCCAGGCAGAATGATCTTTCTTTACCAGTACGTGATATTCTCATTGCTTCTCGTAAGTCTTCCACTAGAATTACTTATCTGAGCAAGTGGAAAAGATTTACCTGTTGGCTGAAAGATAAACAAGTAGACCCCTTTTCAGCACCAGAGTCGATAATACTAGACTATCTGGCCGACCTGTTTAATCGGGTATGTCGGCCTCTACCATTATAGAGTTCATTTGGCTGCAATTTCTAATTTCCATGAGGGTGTCCAAAATTCCTCTCTTATGCCCCATAAATTGTGCAAGACCTTCATAAAAGGTGTGAATCATCTGAAGCCACCTTTTAGAGAACCTATTCAACTATGGGATTTATCATTAGTTCTACAAACTCTGACAATGGCACCTTTTGAACCAGCCTCTTCTTGTGACCTCAAGTATTTGTCATGGAAAACCTTGTTTTTGATCGCTATTACTTCTGCCAGACGTATTTAAGAACTTCAAGCTTTATGTATCAAGACTCCATACTTGATTTTTCATAGAGATAGAGTCTCTGAGAACTAATCCATCATTTCTGCCTAAAGTGATCTCTGAAATGTCCATTAATCAAGCCATTGAATTGCCAGTTTTCTTTCCCAACCATTCAAACAGAGGAGAGTATTGCCTACATACCCTAGATATACACAGGCAAATCCATTTTTACTTAAACAGGGCTAAACCCTTTCGTAAATCTGACCAGTTATTTTTGGCCTTTTCTGGATCTAGATTAGGATCGGCTGTTGCTAAGGTCACATTAGCTAGATGGTTGAAGGACTGTGTGACCTTTATTTAAATACAATGTAATATCTCATTGCCTACTATGATGAAAGCTCATTCAACAAGGTCGGTGGTTACTTCAGCTGCCTTCCATGCCAGAGCTTCTTTACATGACATATGTGCAGCTGCAACTTGGGCTATGCCTCATACCTTCATCAATCATTACAAATTGGATTTGGCCTCCAGGGGAAGAGCATCTTTCGGTTCTATGGTGCTCAGGAATGTCCTTCCATGAGAGCCTCCCAGGAATAGAGGTAGCTGGGGACTCTGTCCCATGCATAAGGAATGAACGAGGATTAACAATATCAGATAAAGAACTTATGTCTTACCATAATGTTCCATCTGTATTGTTGATCCTCATTCAGTCATTACAATCCTCCCTCCTTCTCCCTCCTGTGGCTTCTAGTGGATCTCACCATCCAGTTCTCTTAGGTTATTTGACCAGAGGTAGCCTCTACCTTCTTTAACTTGCAAACTCAATCTGAGGTAACAGGGAGAGGGGAATTGTGGGTAAGAGTTTAGCTCGAAAGTTTGAAGCTGACGCGAGCTTGGAAAATGGCTGGCTCAGTTCCGAGCTCAGAACCGATACCCATGCATAATGACTGAATGAGGATCAACAATACAGATGGAACGTTATGGCATGACATAACTTCTTTTTTTGCATGATGGAAAAACCCGAAGATCTGAAGTGATGGTTTTCCATAAAGGGAGGCAGTTGCTAAGATGGGCGGACAGAGGCAGTTGAGCAAGACAGTCATGCTGAAGTGGGTCCACTCTGTCTCCTGGATTCTCTACAAGACCTAGAGGAGGGAAGGATGTGATGCTGAGGGAGTCCTTATGACAAAGGAAGTTTTAGGTGGATAGTTCCTATAATATCCATGGAAGGGGGGCACCAGTAGATGCTTACTGTCCTGCAGCTCTTTGCTTTTGTCTTGTAAGTTTTTGAAATGTTCTGCTGAAATTTTCCCAAATAAAAGGTTGTGGTCTAGTGGAGCATCCATGATTTTGGATTTAAAATCTTCTGGTAGAGGTTGTAGGCAAAGCCATCTGTGCAAAGCAGATGCAGAGGCAGCAGACCTGGCTGAGACCTCTGCTGCATAATAACTGCACCTAATAGAGTGTCTGGCTACTTGTGTAGCTAGAGACAGTTTTGATGCAATGTCAGATTTCGTTGGACAGTCTAAGGTGGAAGCCTGGAAGACCAGGTCCAGGGCATACTTAACCATCTGGGTTTGGTAACTGATAACTCTGAAGGCCAGGGTAGAGGAAGTGTATACCTTCTTACCCATTCTGAACATGGTTTTGGTGTTCTTATCTATGGGCAAAAGTGTAGCAGAAGGCAATTGCCCAGGCTGTCTGGGTACACAGCAATAACTGCTGGGTCTGCCAGGTGAGGTTTCACCAGAAACTTCTGGTCATCAAGCACTTTGTAAAACCTATCCGACCTTTTAGGGGCAGGTGGTTGAGATTCTGGATTCTTAGAGACTGAGTTAAAGGCATCCAGGAAGGCTGGAAGAGCTGGAGGAATAGCTGAAGGAGAGGGAGACTCAAGTTGCAAAAGTTCAAAATATCTTTTGTGGGTATCTGTCATCAAGGTAGTATCCCACTTGAAGTACTCTTTCATTTTTGAAATAGTTTCCCCAAAGGTAATATCCTCTGGTGGGGAATCTCCCTCAATGGAGTCTTCATCTGGCGAATAATAATCCACAAGTGAAGCAATTTGTGACACATAGGAAACTGATTCCTCAGAAGAGTAGTAGTACTGGTCTGGTTTTTCTTCTCCCTGTTGAGTAGTGGGTAAAGGGAGGGAGGAAGCAGAGGCTGGCCTAGGGCTCAGCACAAGAATGTTGGTAGGTGCAGAGCCTGTGGCCCTAAGGGCCATAAAGGCCTGCATTAAAGAACTGGTAAAAAACAACTGCCAATCTGGAGTTCCTTGAGGTGTAGGGCTCAAGTGTTTTGTCTTTTATTTTTTTCTTTGTTGGTGCTGGCTTAGGGGTAGGCCTAGGGACAGAGGCCTGGGCTGAAGCAGGAGAGGTCTCGGTCGGCTGACCAAATAATGGTTCACCCTCAACGTTGGTTGTGGCTGGCATCTGGATTGACTCCGCGGACGTGCTATCTGTGGGTGCAGTAATGGCCTATTCCAGAGGAACTGTCAAAGCTGAAGGAGTAATCAGGTGTCCCTCGGCACCTATATCGGTAGTCGGCAGGACATTCGATGGCGGTGCGGCATCGGGAGTAGGCCTGGAAACCTTGGCCTTCTTCCTTAGTTGTCCAGATTGGGCAGCCAACTCGGGATCCATCCTGAGAGTAAGGAATTTTAATAGATTCTCTAAATACAAATTTAGTGCAGCTAGATGGCTACATAGGGTTTTTGGCATGAAAGGCTGACAAATGGAGCAGGCCTTATGGTTGTGCTCCTTACCTAAGCAAAACACACACACACCAGTCTTGAGAATCTTTGTGTAGTATCTGACGCTCACAATTACATTTGCTCTTTTTCCTCAGACATTGGCTAAAAAAGGAAACCTACAGCAACCAAGCTCAAATATACGTAAGAGAGAAGAACCCCAATGGGGTACTTATCTTTTGAAATCTTCAGTTGTAGGAGTGAAACGGTTGAAGCTAACGTCATCTGCAGCTGAAAAGTTCTGGGGTCTGTCACATTTATCGTCCCTGGTTTATGGCCCTGCGTGTGACATCCCACGCATCTACAGCAGCCAGGCTTAAGCTTTTGTATAGGAGCTGACATCGGGTCACCTGAGGTGGGAAATCCCACAGTATGAATACTGCAACATATGAATAGGACATCATTGCTTTTTATACATAGCCCTCAAGCCCCTACATCTGACTGTCAAGAACCATCAGCAGAAAAAAGTAACGCCCACTGTTGTGAGTTTTACTGTATAACACAGTCCAACTGAAATAAAAGCAAGCAGTCATATAAACAGAACATCCTGCAGTTAAAAAGTCAAAACAAAATTTTCACTCAAATACATATATAAAAAAAATATTTTTAAATATATAAAATTGTGTGCATGTATAAATATGAAATTACATTAAAAAATATTTGTTGCACTTCCCATTGAAATGTTGTCACCATGTATATATAAAATCAGATAGAGAGGGGGAACTAGGCAATGCCACATCTGGAGCTGGTAATGTTTGTAAGATATAACAAATTTGTTGTATCTGCTCGCTCTTCTAAAATATACCTAAAAATGTTGGAGGTTGGTAGGTGGGGAGTCGAGGAGGAATGAAAATGGACAACACAGATGGAACATTATGGTAAGTACATAACTTCTTTATCTGATGTTGTCTATTTTCATTCCATCCTCAACTGATAGGACAGATACCCCAGCTACTTAGAACCCTGGGTGGATTCAAGGAATGATATTTCTGAGCATCATTGAGCAGAGATGTGCCCTACATCTGGACACCAGATCCAGCTTATAATGAGACATAAAGGAGTGAGGGGAAGCCCAAGTTGCTGCTGCACAAATATTATCCATAGAAATTCTTGAGTGGAAAACTGAGGAGGTAGCTTCAGCTCTAGTTGAATGAGTGCGTACTTTGTATGGCAAAGTCATACCTGATGTCTTGTTAATAAAGAAAATCCAGTCAATAATCCATTTTGCTAGTGTGACTTTAGAAACAGGCAAGCCCAATTTCAGATCAGCAAAAGATACAAAAAATTGATCAGTCAGTCCATCTTTTGTTCTATGTAGACAGAAACGCAATTGTCTATGCACATCTGGCAAATGGAACAAGTACTCTCCTTTGTTGGAATAATTTGGGAAAAGACTAGTAGACTGATGCACTTATTAATGTTGATGTGTGTAACTACCTTGGGCAAAAATGATGCAGTGGTTTGTAAGAAGACTCTATCCTTATGGAAATGAGATAAGGACGTTTCACTGACAATGCCTCAATTTCTGAAATTTGCCTGGCGGAAGTGATGGCAACTAAGAATAACATCTTCCAAGACAAAAATTTAAGGTCAGAATCATGGGCAGACTTGAAGGGTGGGAGAATCAAGGACTGCAGTACCAGATTCAGATCCCATGGTGGCGTGGGATCTTTAGAAGGAAGTTTGAAAAGAATTGTGCCACATAAGAAACCTTTAAATAGTTTATGGGAGGTTAGTGAATGGCCATCAAAACCAGTGTGGAAATTGGAATTGATGCAAACTGGACTTTCACTGTTGAAGAACTGGCCCCTTGGTTAAAAAGCAGTGCCAAGAACTCGGGCATGTGACTGATGTTTGGCACAGAAAGGGTCTACATGCTTCTGAAGAGGCCAGTGTACAAATCTTTTCCATTAACTAGAATAAACTTCCCTAATGGAAGGCTTAAGGGAAGACAGGATGTGACGAACAGGGGAAGAAAGCATTGTTTGTACAGCTATTATTGGAATTGGAGAAACCAAGCTGTTCAGCTTGAGGTTCAGAAGGTCTGGATGCATCATGATCATCAGATGAGACAGTAGATCTAGAACTGGGTCCAGAATCCAGGGTTGGTGAATTAAGTGAGGCCACAGGAAGGGAAACCAAGTCTGACAAGGCCAAAAGGGGCAATGACAATAGGTTCATAGGTAAGTACTAGGCTATCTGCCCGAAGGCGCTTATAAGCCTAGCCGGAATGTGTTGGCTTACGTCACCCCCTTAGATTATTTCCCTGTACCTTTGTCCAGCAGAGACATTGAAGTGATTCCTGGGGTATAATTTGTTTTCCATCCACTCGTCAAGGTTTCTCTTGAAGAGGGTTAGCGATGAGCTCTGCCTAATGTAGATTGGAATCTTGTTCCAGAGCATGGGAAGTCTCTGGGACAGGAAACTATTCCTGCAGCACGTCCTATTTATTGCTGTGGTGAGGTTTAGATCCCTAGAGCGTGTGGCTCAAGGGGATATGGTTTTCTTTAGGTGCAGCATGTCCATCAATTCTGGGTTGGGAATGGCCTTGTATGTCAGGCAGAGATCACCTCTGAGTAGGCAGTTTGAACAGAGTACAGCTGGAGTTTCTTCAGTTGAGCTGCATAGGGCATCTCTTTGAGGCCAGTGATTTTCTTGGTGAAATACTTCTGTGCTCTTTCCAGCTGTTGCAGGTGTCTTGTAAGGTACATCCCAAATGGAGCATTGTACTCTACGATGGGTCTGATGAGTGATGCATAGAGGGGCACAATGATCTCTTTTGAACTGGATGCAAACCCTTTTGTGATTAGGTGGGCCACATAGAAGGATTTTCTAACCATTTTGGCAATGTGATTGTCAAAGGAGAGGTTACTATCTACTTGGGTCCCCAGATCCCTTATTACGTCTTCCATATTTAAGGGGCTACCACCTATGTGGTAGTTTGTGGGTACTATGTTTTTTCCAAAGGGGATGAATATGCACTTTTTCACATTTAGCTTGAGGCCATGGTTTTGACACCAAGTATCTGTCTCAGTGAGACCCTTTTGGAGGATGTCAGTGTCATCCGGAAAGTCAATTACAGCCTCTAGTTTGCAGTCGTCTGCAAACTTGGTCAGCCATAGTCCTTCTGTGCTTGCCTGTACCTCTGAGAAGTATATGCCGAACAGGAGGGGTCCTAGGAATGATCCCTGTGGAATGCCACTTGTAACCGGTTTAGAGTCAGACCTAGCTCAGGCAGCTCTTACCATGTGGGTTCTGTCCATGAGCCAGTTGGCAACCCATCTCATGACATATGGGTTTACGTTCAGACTGGTGAGCTTGTCTATAATACCTCTATGGGGAATGATGTCAAAGGCCTTTGCGATGTCTAGGTAGTCTGGGTGGACCACCTTTCCCTCGTCTATAGCCTTGGTAACTGTCTCAAAAAAGTCCACCAGGTTTAGGAGGCATGATCTGCCCTTAAAGCCAAACTGGGTAGGGTCCAGTGTTTGGAGCTTCCCAATGTCTCTGTTAATGAGATCCATGATGATGCGCTCCATAGCTTTGCAGACCAAGCTAGTCAGGCTTATAGGGCGATAGTTCCTGGGGTCTGCTGTGGCTCCACCTTTGTGGAGCAGAATAACCTGCACGTAAGCCTGTGGGGAGGCTGAGTTTGAACAGTGTGTTTAGGTGAGGGTTTAGTTCATCTTTGAGCTTGTGTAGGACACAGCATGGGACACCTTCCGGTCCCATTGATGCTGTTTTTGGCTTTGGAGAGGGCTGTTTTAACCTGAGTGTCTGTGATTTCAGGGGCTCTACATTCTTCTGGTATGGTTATGGGCCCTTTTGGGGATGAAGTTTGCACTGAACCTATCTGCCAGGATGTTGACGATATCGGTTGGGTCAGTGTATTTTGTGCCATTCTTCACTAACTCTGAGCAGATCTGAAAATTGCCACTTAGATTCTTGACATAGCTAAAGAATGCCTTGTGGTTATTTTTAGAGTCCTTGGCAATTTTTCTTTCTAAGCTAGCCTTGGATGATTTTATGAGGGATCATAGTTTCTTGCTGATACTAATAAGGGATGTCTTCCCTTCTTGGGATTTTACTCTTTTCTGTACTAGTTTCTTCCTCCTATTATATAGCTTGTTTATGGCAGGGGTCCACCAGACTGGTTTCCTTTTGTTGGAGGAGTGAGTCTTGATTTTGCTTGGGATAGCACGATCCATGCATTCATGTAGATGCCCATAGAGTGCATTTGTAAAGGGTTTTGCAGCTTGGACAGCGCTATCCCTTAGCATGGGGGGTTTTGAAACTTTCCACCTCGGTCTTAAGTAACGTGAAGTTTGCTTTTGAAAAGTTTTTCATGTTGGTTTCTTTGACCAGGGGTAGGGGCAGAATGTGGATATCCAGAATGATTAGTTTATAGTCAGATCTAACCAGTGAGAAGTTGACCTCCAGTGAGGAACACCAGTTGCCCATGTTGGTGATGACCAGTTCCAATATGTTGTCACCTTTGGTGGGGGTGTTGACCAATTGATCCAGGGCATTAGTTTTTATAAATTCTAGGAAATGTTGGGCAAGGGAGTTAGTACTTGTGTAGTTCTCCCAGTTAATGTTTGGGTAATTGAAATCACTCAATAACAGGGTGTTTGGTAGGACCTTTATGCTTCCCAGTGGTTCCAGAAATGTGGAATGAGGGTACTGGGACATGGTGGGTGATCTGTAGCAAGCTACAATCTGGATTGCAGTTTTTGACCTTGGTCTTCAAACTGGCAGCTTTTGGAAGGAACTTTGGAATTAGGGGAATTGGAGGATATGCATAAAGCAATCTGTGGGGCCAGTCGTGGAGAAGAGCATCCCTTGGTAACTCCCCCTGTGGGGGTATTAGGGAAAAATAGCTGCTGCATTTGTTGTTTAGGGGGACATGCAAAGAGACTGCAGCAAGACTGGCCCCACTTGTGAAAAATTTGTTCTGCAACTTTCTGGTTGAGGGACCATTTGTGAGGTAACAGAACCCACCTGCATAGCTTGTCTGCTAGCGTGTTGGACTTTCCCAGAATATGCGTTGTTAAGAGAAAGCAGTTGGAAGATATTGCCGATTGCCACACTCTTAGTGCTTCTTCACATAGGAGGTACGATCTGGTTCCTCCTTGTTTGTTGATGTACAAAACTAATGATATATTGCTTGTTTTGCAATTGTTTCTGATGGAGAGCATCCTGAAAGACTTGCAACACCAAAAGCACTGCTCTCGACTCCAGTACATTGATATGCAAATTGGCCTCTTCTGGGGACCACATGCCTTGAACTGTCTTTCTCAGGTAATGCCCCCCCCCCCACAAGCTGGGAAACAATTGTGGTCACTATGGCCTTGGGCTATGAAGGGACACTTGGATACAACACACCAGACTTTTCTTGCACGAGTTGGTAATTCATATTAGAGTGGACAAGGATAGTTAAAGAATCAACCACTGAGATGCCAACATCCATTGTAGAATCCTCATGTGAAACCTGTTTAGCTGGACAAGGATTATCACTGATGCCATTGATCCTGGAGCTTATAGAACTGAGCAAGCGGAGATCGTGGTGCTACAAAGTATTTTGTTGACTTGTGACCTTAAAATATGAACTATGGGGAGGGGAGGCTATTGCTGACCTTGTGTTGAGTGCACTCCTATGAATTCTAGAATTTGAGTTGTCTCTAGATTTGACTTATCGAAATTTAATGTTTTCCTAACCTTGTGCAAGTGTGGATGACTTCTTCTCTTGCCATGATCAGATGATGCCTGGTCGGAGTGTTAATGAGCCAGTTGTCTAAATATGGAAACACAGAATCCTTACAGTCTCAAGTGAGCTGCTACCACTGCCATACATTTGAAGACTCTGGGGGCTGTGGTGAGACCAAAGGGCAGTGCTCTGAACTGATAATGACTGGCTCATAGCTGGAACAACAAGAATCCCCTGGATCACCTGTTTATTATATGATAGTATGCATCCTGGAGATCTACTGAGCACATCGAGTTGTCCTTTTCCATAAATGGAAGAATGGACTGAACTATGACCATCTGGAACTTTGTCTTTTGAAGAAATCTGTTCAGGCTGCTGAGATCCAGAACTGGTCTCCAGTCCCCTGTTTACTTTGGCATTAAAAGAATCTGAACCACAGTGATTAAGATGAACATTCTTCCTAGACTGTTATATTTGTTTCATGCAACCACCAGTATTTTACATAACAATTTTTTTAAAAAGGTTATATCTTCTATCTCCAAATTTGTGTGGGCCCCTAATTCGGTCAGGATTAGCTACGCTAAACTTATCTATCCCAAAGAGCAGGGAGGTTTGGGTCTTCCTGACTTTAAAACCTACTATGAGATAATCAATGCCAGTAGAGTATTAAAGATAGCGTCTTACCATAAAGACAAATATAGGTGGGCCCCGCTATGGGTGATTCTGGGTAACAACTATATTAAATCATTAAAATTTAGCCCTGCTGCACTTCCATTCTTAAATGAAGCAAACATAGGCTTACTGAAACGTACAAAAGGTCTATTATATAGCATAAAATCCCTTCAGGCCCTTTTCAAATCTTTGAATCTTTCTCACTCTTTCATAACATTACAACCACTTCATCTAAACCCCAACCTTAAATTAAATGGACACATGTTAAACCTGGTGCAATACCCCCTCCTTTTGAATACCTCTATCTCTGATCTCTTCCCCCTCAGACATCAGTCAATCTCTAACCTAAGAATCAGTTTGAATTTGCCCAAGAAATACCTGATCATTTTACGACAGGTTAGAGAGTTGATACGGAATTACATAGACCACCCCCTGGTCTCAGACGTAGATATTGCAGCATGTAGAACACTAAAGAAACTTCTGCTCAGTGAGAAAAAGATGACCTCAAACACATACAAGGTTATCATGTCACTCAGACATCAGAACGAGTTCAACATCTCAAAATTCTGGTTAAAAATTAACCCTGCTATAAACCAAAGCCTAATATCACAGGCTATAAAGCGAAGTTCTAAAATTATTCCCTTCAATAAGTTGAAATATACTCAGCTGATGATTTGGAACAATGCGTATTTTACACCTGAGGTACTAAGTAAGTTCTACCCCAATCAGTCCCCTATTTGCCAATATTGCTCGAACCAAACTGATAATATCCTCCATTTGTTTTGGAGTTGCAAGTGTTCCTATAAGCTCTGGTGTGCCTTGAGAGTGATACTTGAGAAAATTGGCTATGAAAAATCTACCCTCTCATGGGAATTTACCATTCTGCATATCACACCTCCGGGTCTATCTGAAAGGAAATGTAAGGTACTGATTCCTATTTTTATGCTAATTAAATATTACATTTCCCTAAATTGGAAAAATAGACACTCCCTCTCTTGGGAGGGCTTTAAACGCATAGCTATTAAACACTTCAAGGCTCACAAAATAGAAGTTATGTTCTTACCATAACGTTCCATGTTAGTTGTCTTCTTCTCACCTTCTTTCTTGCTGGATGGGTTCGGAGCCGATCCTCGGCTCCGACTCGGCCACTCTAAAAGCTCGAGAGTTGGTTCCACCGGCTCGAGGCTCCCCTTATATCCCACAATGCTAGGCAGTAATACCTCAGATCTCGTTTGTAACCTAGGCCCAGCCAGGAGAAATCCAGAACACTGGAAAGGGGAAAACCACCTCTATAAGATGACAGAAGGAAGGTGACCTACAACCTGATGAGGGAATATATACATACACAGTATATACATATACAACTAGAGGTGGTAGGAAAAAAAGGTCACAATCAAACTCCTCTAGGTCTGTCCAGGCTAGGGGGAAGGAGGGTGGGACGCAAGAAAGAAGGCGAGAAGAAGACAACTAACATGGAACGTTATGGTAAGAACATAACTTCTATATGTTAAGTTGTCCATCTCGCCTTCATTCTTGCTGGATGGGACCGCGTCCCTAGCACCTTGAACCGGGTGGCCTATCGGAACAGACTCTTGAGTACAGTAGAACCAAAATTAGCTCTGTGTCTGGAAGCTAAGTCCAACTTATAATGAGAAATGAAAGTGTGAGGAGTAGCCCATGTAGCTGCCGCACAAATCGTATCAATAGGCAGCCCTGTCTTGGAAAGCTATAGAAGTAGCCAAAGCTCTAGTTGAATGAGCCTTAGGTTTATTTGGTAACTTCTGATGCCTAATCTCATACACAAAAGAAATCAAGGATGTAAGCCATCTGGAGAGTGATACTTTCGAAACTGGAAGGCCCTTTCTGCCTCCTGCATAAGAAACAAACAGTTGGTCAGCCTTTCTGGTCTGTTTGGTCCTATCCAAATAATACCTTAATTGTCGATGAACATCTAGCCAATGTAATTTCTGTTCAGACCTGTTAGAATAGTTAGGAAAAAACACAGGAAGGTCAATGTTTTGATTTAGGTTTGCCTGAGAGGCTACTTTGGGTAAGAAGGATGGGTTGGTCCGTAAGGATACCCTATCCTTATGAAACAAAAGATAAGGGGGTCGACTGTAGAGTGCATGAAGCTCCGAGACTCTTCTAGCCGAAGTAATGGCTACCAAAAAGAGTGTCTTCCAGGATAGCAATTTCATTGAACACGAAACTGCAGGTTCAAAAGGGGGAAGAATCAAAGATGTGAGAACTAAGTTAAGGTCCCAAGAAGGAGGAGGATTTCTGATAGGAGGCTTGAGAAGGAAAAACTCCCTTCAAAAAAGCTTTGCAAAGCTTGTGAGACATGATGGCAGAATCTGAAATTCCAACATGAAAGTTAGAAATAGCTGCCAATTGAACCTTAAGAGTAGAAGGAGACGAACCTGCGTGGAATAGTTGAGCTAAGAAATCAAGGACCGTTTGAATGGGAGCAGTGAAAGGATCTATGTCCCTTCCTTGAGCCCAATAGGAGAAACGTTTCCACTTACTAAGATAAATCTTCCGAGTGGAGGATTTATGGGAAGCTATTAAAATATCTCGAACTGAGTGAGATATTAGAGGAAGCCTGGCTAAGGTTGGAATTGGAGAAACCAAGCAGTGAGGTTCAGAGAGGGGAGGGAGCGATGTAACTGACCCGACTGATGGGTCAAAAGATCTGGAACTAGGTCCAGATGCCAGGGTTGCTCCAACAGAAAATGGTGCAGAAAGGGGAACCAAACCTGTTGAGGCCAGTAAGGGGCAATGAGGCTCAATGAAGCTTTCTGAGTGATGGCTTTCTGTATCACTTGAGAAATTAGTGGGAAGGGAGGAAATGCATACAGTAGTGCCCGGGGCCAAACTTGGACTAGAGCGTCTCTGCTGGGATGGCCTGGTAGAGGAAAGAGGGTGAAATAATCTTTGCACTTGCTATTTTGGGGAGTAGCAAAAAGGTCGCAGCAAGGCTGGCCCCACTTCAGAAAAACGTTTTCCAAGACTGAATTTTTCAGAGACCACTCGTGAGGCATGAGAATAGCTCTGCTCAATTTGTCCGCAATGAGATTGGACTTCCTGGGGATGTGCGTTGCTATCAGAAACCACTGAGAAGAAATCGCCCATTGCCACAGTCTGAGTGCTTCTCGACATAGAGGGTAGGATCTGGTTCCGCCTTGTTTGTTGATATACCACACTACAGACATGTTGTCCGTCTGAATTGCTATCGTTCCCATCGGAAGAGAGTCTTGGAGGGCTTGCAACGCTAAAAGCACCACTCTCATCTCTAGAACATTTATATGCAAGTGGCATTCGTAAGGTTGCCATATGCCCTGGACTGTCCTGCCCTGATAATGCCCCCCCCACCCGATCAGGGAGGTGTCCGTTGTCAGAGTAGCAACCGGAGGGGGAGGGACAAAGGGTCTTCCTAGGAAGAGCTGGGGTGAAGAAATCCACCAAAGAAGATGATTCCTGCATGCTTGCGTTATCACAATGGTGTGGGACATCGGAAGTTGTTGGTATGACCATTGTGTGAAGAGCATCCATTGTAAGATTCTCATGTGAAATCTGGCTAATAGAAGTAGAGGGATAGCAGCCGCCATAATCCCTAGTACTTTTAGGACTAATCTGACTTTGATTCTGTTGCTGTGGAAAAGAAGAGAAACTAGTTTGTGTATGTCTGCTATCCTTTGGTCTGTGAGTCTCGCAGACATGCTGACTGTGTCTAGATTTGTGCCTATGAAGGTAATAGCATGACAAGGCGACAAAACAGACTTTTCGCAATTTATTGAGATACCTAGCTTTTGAAATATGCGAAAAGTGTAGTCTCTGGCAAGTAGTAGAAGATGCTTGGTGGGAGCTGTAAGGAGCCAGTCGTCTAAGTATGGAAACACCTGGAATCCTTGACGTCTCAGGTGAGAGGCAACCACTGCCATGCATTTGGTAAACACCCGGGGGGCTGTGGTGAGTCCAAAGGGCAGGGCTCTGAATTGAAAGTGACTGGTTCCCAGCCTGAAGCGGAGGAATCTCCTGGAGCGTCTGTTCATTTTTATATGATAGTACGCATCCTGGAGGTCTATAGAGCACATCCAGTTTTCCTTTCCCAATAGAGGTAGGATGGATTGCAACGTGACCATCCGAAATCTTGTTTTCTTGACTGACTTGTTCAAGATGCTGAGATCCAAAATGGGCCTCCAGTCCCCTGTTTTCTTTGGAACCAAAAAGAATTTGGAGTAGATTCCGGATCCTTGCTGGTCTGCTGGAACTGGCTGAATGGCTCTTTTTGCAAGCAACTTTGATATTTCTAACGCTGCTTGATCCCTTTGAGCGGGTGGAACATCTGGAAGGGACTTTTTTGATTGATTTGGAGTGCGAAAGAACAGAATGGAATAGCCTTCGGAAATGATGGACTGTACCCACTTGTCTTGAGTTAGGGATCTCCAGGCTTCTGGGTACAGTGATAATCTTCCCCCGACTGCCTCCGAAGGTGGACAGTCGGGCAACACCTCAGGGATGCTGAAAAGGCTTATCGGAAAAGGTTTCTCGATTGCCCTGGTTCTGCGGACCCCCCCTGCCTCTAGGGCGACGTCTACCATTATTGTTCCCCCCTCTGCCTCTAGAGGGGAACCGACTCTGTGCGTCAGGCAAAGCCCCTTGAGATTGCTTGTGGAACCACATCTTTCCACCTTTCTGGCCCTTGGGGTAAGGCCTAGAAGGAGTAGAAAAACGGACTCCGACGGCAGAAAGAGTTTTGCCATCCGTCTCGCACCTAGTCAAGGTTTCTTTCACTTGAGGACCAAAATGGGACGATCTATCAAAGGGGGAATTAGTGAAAGACGTCTTAAAGGGATCCGCAAAATTGCATAGCGGCATCCAGGCATGCCGGCGTAAGGCCACACCTGTTCCTGCGGCTCTGCTCGCTCCATCAGCCGCATATGAAAGAAGGAGCATGGAGGAGTTAGCTATCGAATTGAGGGTTCCCAGCTGAGCGTTCATCTTATCCTGAAAACCCGCAGCTGTTGGATCCTTTAACATCTCACTTGCTTCCTTGATCAAGTCTCTCTGAAGACGAGTGAAATGACAGAGGTAGTTCAGCGAACGCATTGAAAAGGTCGCTGACGAAAACATCCACTTCCCGTACCTGTCCATAGACCTAGATTCCTTGTTAGGGGGATGGACAGGCACTGAAGGATCAGCTAGTTCCTTCTTGGTGGCAGCAGCTACCACCATAGCATCCACAGAAACTCCTTTAGTCAAAAATTGTTTGTCTGCTGGTGCTGTAATAAACTTTGAAGGTCTCCTGGGGGTGGGGTCCACAGAGTCAGGAGCCGTCCAAGCCTTTTTTGCTACCACCTGCATAAGGGGGTCAAAGGGGGACACCCAGGAGGTGGAAGGGCGAGAGCCGAACGCCTCAAGATACACAGATTCATCCTCCGAAGGGTTAAGGGCTGGCCAATTCCCCCTCTGTTTTAAGATCTCCAGGATGTCTGCAAAGGAGACATCTTCAGAGGGGGAACGGGGGGAACCTTCAGAATCCTCTAAATCCGTGTCAGAGGTGACAGACTCAGGTGAGTCTATGTGCTTCCTCTTGCACTTTCTCTTCCTAGGGGGCTCTCCTGCCAATTCAGGAGAGGCCTCGGAAGAGGATGAAATCCCCACAGGGGATTCTTGAGGAGCTGGCTCTCTGCGGTCTGGGAAGTGGGAGTGAGTAGAAATTACCTGAGGCACCGTGGAGGGAGGGGCAGACGGAGCCGACTGTGGAGTTGAACCAGGTTCCAACACACTCCGCATGACCTCGAAAGCACCCCTGTCAGGCAGAGCCAGAGGTCTCCGCTCTGAAGAGCTGAAAACCTCCCTCGGCACCGACAGTGATGGCTCCGAGGCCGATGTCGGAGCCGAACTCACCAGCGCCAAAGCACCGAGAGGGAGAGTGGGGTCAGACAAGGGTCCGATGCCACTCACCCCCTCGGAGCCGACGAGGGAAGTCCGGCACCGAGATTCTTCCAATGAAGAAAACGGAGCAGATGACGGCGCAGAAGACAATTGTATCGGCTCCGACGCTGCCACAGTCTCGGGTCCAAAACGCCCCGGCTCCGAACTCAAAGGAGTCGGAGGAGGAACATTTTGAGAAATCGGATTAAGCATCAACTGCTGAGTCGGGCTCTGAAGCATTTGGGCCAGTGCCTCGGACTTAAGAAGTCGACTCACTACCCTCTGAAGGTCATGGTCTGAAAGTCTCGATGACCTAGAGGAGTGAGATCTATGGCTCCGTTCAGACAGCAAGGGAGATGCTGGAGCCGAATGAACGGAGCCAAGAGACGGTGACCTAGACCTTTTCCTAGTTGTCGGTTCCGATAATTTTATCGGAGCCGACTCGGTGATTTCCAACACCTTGGCTCCGGCCGGAGCCGAGGGAACCGAAGAAATAAGAATTCGAGTCTCATCGGCTCCAGCCGGAGCCGATGTTGTAGTAGACTTCGACGCCTTAGGTGTCGACTCAGAAACTGGAGCCGACGACCTAGAAGGCTTGGAGGGTTTGCCTGAAGAAACAGTCGGGGGACCCTCAGGCTTCAATAAGCCTCGTAATATAAGTTTGTTTTTTCTTTCCTGCAGGACTCTAGGGCTGAAGCCATGGCATACAGCACAAGAGTCCTGCAGGTGTAAAGGTCCCAGGCAGTACACACAAGAAGTGTGACCGTCTGTCAGAGACATTTTCTGACAGCACGAGTCACACTTCTTGAAGCCTGAGACCTTTGAATCCTTAGACATTTTAAGGAAAAAAGTGTAACCACCACACAACACAAACACACCGATTACACTATCCACTAAGGTTAACTAAAATTAGATAGTATTTAAATCCCTACTAACACATACACTCCACTAAAAAGGGAATGGAAGGGCCCGAAGGCCTGAGGGAAGAACTAAAAAGTTCTTGAGGAAAAAAGGGTGGATAAACAGGTAGGAAGGGGTCAAAATCCACTCAACTAAGGGAAATAACGATAAAAGACTAAATTAAAGGGGGTTTAAATTAACTATAGACTAATCTATTGAACTGACCTGAAGCCGGTAGAAACAACACACCTCGATCGCTGTAGCGGCAAACGAGATCTGAGGTATTACCGCCTAGCATTGTGGGATATAAGGGGAGCCTCGAGCCGGTGGAACCAACTCTCGAGCTTTTAGAGTGGCTGTGTCGGAGCCGAGGATCGGCTCCGAACCCATCCAGCAAGAATGAAGGCGAGATGGACAACTTAACATCACCTGTTTCACAATATCAAGCATAAGCCAGTTATTAAGGAATTTTGGGGCATTTTGTCTGATCATATACTTAAATGATCTCTTTACACCATATTTTGTATATCTTATATAACAAGTTCATGGGCAATGTAGAGTCTGTATATAGTTTTAGATTCTGTGTTTTTGTCCTGTGTGATTTTTTGTTTAACGGGTTTGTAATTTGATTTACTTGCTGTATTTTCTTGGATGTTCATTGTTGTATATATTTACTGCAAAAATTGCAATAAAGAGAATTTTACAAAAAAAAAAGAATCTTGAGTAAGTTCCGGATACCTTCTGGTCTGCAGGGACTTCTTGGATGACTCTTCTGTTTAGCAGCTTTTGTACTGGAATGGTTGCTTGATCCCTCTGACTGGGTGGAACATCAGGGAATTTCCTGGAAATTGGAAGATGGAGGGAAAATGGACATCCTCTGTATACAATCCTCTGCACCAAACTATCTTTTATCTCTAGCCAAGCTCTCCACTGCAGGGACAAATGACCCCGATTGCCTCCAGAGGGGAAAAATTGGGCCTCTGTTCAGGAGCACTGGAAGGGTTTGCCAAAGAATGGTTCTCTGGACCCTTGATATTGCGGTCCTCGTCTGCCATGAGGGTGGTGTCTACCATTTGAGTTCCCCCGCCTCTGGGGGAAGACCCTCAACTTGTGTCCTGAAAAGATCCTTGTGATTTCTTGAACCACATCTCCCCCCCCCCCGTGATACCTTGAAAAGGATGTCTGGGGGGGGGGGGAGTAAAATGCACGCCCACAGCAGAAAGGGTCTTTCCATCCTTCTCACACCTGGGCAATGCACCTTTCATTTTGGGGCCAAAGTGAGATGTGCCATCAAAAGGAGCATTGACAAAAACAGACTTAAAAGGCTCCATGAAGTCACACAAGCACATCCAGGAGTGTCTCCTAATGGCTACGCCTGAACCCACTGCCCTTGAGGTTCCTTCTGCCACATTGGAAATAAGCCTCATGGACAAGTACAATATAGATTGTAGGGTCACCAGCTATGAGGTAAAGGAATCCTTCATCTCCACAGACACGGTTTCTGCAAGGGTATCTGAGAGTTTCTCTATCAGATCCTTCTGTATTCTGGCGAGATGTTCCAGATAGTTCAGAGACCTCAAGACAAAGGTCCCTGAAGTGTAGCTACACTTTCCAAACCTGTCCATCAACCATATCTCCTTGTTGGGGGGATGAACAGCAGAACTTTCATCAGCTAATTCATTTCTGGTGGCCACCGCTGTGACCATGGCATCAACAGGGGGAGGCCTTGGACCAGAAGTCATAATTTTATCAAGTTTCCTTGGAATAGGCTCAATGGTGTCCATTGCAAGACCAATTCACAGAGCTTGTTGGCAGGTGGAATCAACCAATAAGTAGATGGGCCTGTACTAAATGCCTCCAGGAGCACAGATTCTTCTGACGAAGGGTTGCTGGGCTTCCAGCCACCTGTGTTTTAGGATGTCAAGGATGTCTCTGAATGAGATGTCTGTACAAGTGTGGGGATCCTTCACCCTTCTCAAAAATCTGTGTCTTTGGTGACAGATTCAGGAGAATCCAGATGCTTCCTTTGTCATATCCTCTTCTGAGGGTCCTCCTCAGTGGGATACTCTGGGGAGGTATCAGAAGAGGTGGAAATACCCAGCTGGGTGCCCTGGGGTTTTGGTAGCGGCTATCCCTGTGGGAGGGTTAGCTGAGACTCTTGACGCAGAGATGGGGATGATTTAGAGGCAGGACCAAAGGGGATAGGACCTATCTGGGTCATGACAGCTAACAGGGCTCTCACCAAAGTCCTAAAGACTGACCTTCCCAGAGAAGGAGAGGAACACAGATCTGAAAGAAGGGTTTTCTGATCCTTGGTTCTTCCCTGCTCAGAGGAAAGTCATCCTGAAGCAGAAGTCAGAGCTAAACTTACTCTTGCCCAAAACCCAAGGTGTAGAGATGGCTCCAAAGCCCTCAGAATCAACTGAACCACCTCAGATCTGACAGGGTACAATAGACTCCAAGAGCTCTCTGGATCCGATAGCACGGAGGAGCTCAGAGCAAGCTTTGGATCCAAGGATACAGAGCTCTTCAGATCCAAAGAAGACTGGCCTGGATAACTTGGATCCAAGGGTTCCAAAACCACACAGGGAGTCAGAGCAGCAAGAGTTAGAGGTGGCATCTTGGATGTATGGGCTTCCTGACCCAAAGTGGTAGCAGCTGAAGTAATAATTAGGTGGCTCTGTGCCGAGAAGATCTGTCTCACTACTCTCTCCACATCTTCTACAGTGAGGCTTCTAGATGAGTGAGAGGACTGTCTGGAAGGAGAATCTGGTCTATAAAGAAAGGGAGAAGGCACTCTTAATGAGACCAGGTCCACAGGGAAGTACCCTGTCTTAGGAAGTATGCCCAGTAGTCTTGGCAGATCCAACGAATCCTTAATTTTCAGAAACTTTGGATCTGAAGAAACTGTTCTATCTGAAGAAAGAATTTTCTCGGATCTGCCCAAGAAAAAGAAAATTAAGCAATCAGATTCGACCCACTCAGATCAGGTGAAAGTAAAAACTGTAGGATGCAAAGAAGGTCTTTTCAAAGTTTTCTTTGGCGTCTTAGAAGAAACAGAAAAAGAGCTCAGAGATGAGTCTGACAACTTTTTGAAAGTTTCTCCAGCTATGGCACTGCCACAGGAAGATGGTAAAAGTCCCTTTAAGATTATTTTGTTCTTGCATTCCACTAACACTCAGGGGTTGAATGCATGACGTATTGCAGAACGCTCTTGCAAGTGGAGTGGACCAAAGCAAAAAACACAAATGGTGTGCA
Organism: Protopterus annectens; assembly: GCF_019279795.1. NCBI lineage: Eukaryota > Metazoa > Chordata > Ceratodontiformes > Protopteridae > Protopterus > Protopterus annectens. The sequence continues at coordinate 209,085,108 of NC_056740.1, read as the reverse complement.
AGTCTGAAAAGGGAATTTTGTGACCGAACTTCCCACATTTCTTAAAACCCACAGGGAGTTTTAATTTACCAGCCACGTTAGCTCAGAATGAATAGCTACCGTAACTACCACATAGAAAAAAGTACAGTTGTGTACACTTATCATAAATGCAGATGTTAGAGTGTATTCACTATTGCAGTCATCACTTGTGGGTTATCCCTGCTGGGTAGCCCTCGGCCGGCCTGAATACCAGAGTAAAGGTTTCCCTCCTGCGTCAGCTGTTCTGTGAGCCTGGCTGATGTCAGGTCATCAGGGCTATAAAGGGAGACAGTTGACACATTACATCAGTTTTTCTTGCCCCCAAAGGTCTGGGAACTCCAGAGAAGATATATACAATAGTTAAGAAAAAGGGGGTAAGTGGGAGGGAAACAGGACTGCAACAGTGAGGACACCTGAACATTTACATTTAATAAGTGTACACAACTGTAATATATTCTTTGTTCACTGTTGCAGTCATCACTTATGGGAAGAATCCCAAAGCAGAGGAAGTGGGTGGTGGAAAACTGCACAATTATGAGAATGCTAGCATGCCCTGCAGGACTGCAGATGCAAGTCCTGCCTTGGTTTTGGAGAAAGTAGCCAGCTGGTGGTGCTTGGTGAAAGTGTGGATAGATGTCCAAGTAGCAGCTTTCAGAATTTCCTTGGTGGGAACCCTCCCTCAAAGGCTGTGGAGGTAGAGGCTGCTCTTGTGGAATGGGATCTGACAGTTTCGGGAGGACTCTTTCCATAGAAGGTATAGCAGAAATGCATACAATGAGAGATCTGTTTGGAAATAGTCTGCTTTGTAATCCATTTTCCCTCTGCCCCAGGGGCGAATGAAACCAGGAGTTGGTCAGTTTTCTTCATTGATTTGGTCCTGTCAAGGTAAAATCTCAACTGTCTGTGCACATCTAAGGTATGCAGAATTCTCTCCCCTCTATTTGTTGGTTTAGGAAAGAAGGTAGGTGTATGGCCTGGTTGAGGGTTACATCAGAGACCACCTTAGGCATGAAGGAGGGGATGGTTCTTAGAGAGACCCTGTCCGCGTGGAAGATGATGAAGGTCTCAGTGGCCATAACAGCCTGGAGCTCAAATACCCTTCTAGCAGAAGTGATGGCTAGCAAAAGGGTAGTCTTCCAAGAGGTATTTTAGATTGGCTGAGGAAGCTGGCTCGAAAGGGGATAGAGTCAGCTTTTCCAGGATAAAGTTTAGATCCCAAGCTGACACAGGGGACCTTCTTGGCAGTTTGATGTACGCCACACTTCTGAGAAACTGCTTCAAGAGGTTTTGAGAGCATAAAGGCTGATCTGCCTGGACGTAGACGGAGATAGCTGAACCATGGGTCTTGATAGAGGAGTAAGACGAACCCTTATGGAGGAGCTCTGCCAGGTAGTCCAGAACCAGGGGTAAAGTGGCTTTAGTGCTGTGGGTGTTCCTAGTGGCGCACCAACAGGTGAATCTCTTCCATTTAGAGGAATAAGATTTTCTGGTGCTGGGTCTGCGAGCCTCCTTAATAATGTCTAACACTTGATTGCTGAGAGGCTGCAGTGTTAACTGTCTTTGAGGAATTAGCCATGCTGTTAACTTGAGTCTGGCAAGGCCTGGATGTAGGAGCTTCCATCCCTGTTGTGTGAGAAGGTCTGTGGTGGAGGGCAGGGTAAAGGGAAGTTTCACATTCATACTGAGGAACATGGGGTACTAGTGCTGCCTTGGTCAACCTAGGGCAATCAGGATAGCCCTTGGTCCTTCCTCTGATCTTGAGTAGAACTCTGGGTATCAGAGGAGGAGGAGGAAAGGCATACACAAACAGGCTGTCCCAATGGAAGGAAAGGGCGTCCACCCTCCAGGCTTTAGGGTGAAACTGTCTTGAGCAGAATTTGGCCAGTTGATGTTTCTGGTGGCTTGCGAAAAGGTCTTTGTCTGGTTCCCCCAGATGTGGGTGATCTGTAAGAAGGTCTCCCTGTGCAACTGCCACTTGTGGGGGGTCCATGATATGTCTGCTTAAGTGATCTGCCAGGGTGTTTTACTTACCTGGGAGGTATTGAGCTAAGAGATGGCAGTCCCAGATTTGATGCTGACTGTCAAATTTCCATGGCAAGGTGCCATAGGGGGTAGGAATGAGTGCCCCCTGTTTGTTGATACACCACATGACAGTGGTGTTGTCTGTCCTGATTAGGAGTACCCCCTGGTGACAGATGCTCTTGAAGGGTTAGGATAGATCTGTGCACTGCCAGCATTGTTTTCAAACTGATGTGGACACCAAGAACTTCCTGTTTCCAAAAGGCCTGGGTTTGCAGAGTTCCGATGTGGCCTCCCCAGGCAATGCTTGAGGTGTCTGTGGTGAAGGTCTGCTTGTGTGGCCGATGGACAAAAGGAAGGCCCCTTGTTTAGGGAACAAGCCTGGGCCCACTAGAAGTTCCTTCCTTAAGCAAAGAATTAGTGGTAGTTGGTGATGTGGACACCAAGAACTTCCTGTTCCCGAAAGGCCTGGGTTTGCAGAGTTCCAGTGTGGCCTCATCAGGCAATGTCCAAGGAGTCTGTGGTCAAGGTCTGCTTGTGTGGCTGATGGACAAAAGGAAGGTCCTTGTTTAGGGAGCAAGCCTGGGCCCACCAGAGGAGTTCCTTCCTTAAGCAAGGAATTAGTGGTAGTTGGTGCTCCAGAGACTGGGAGTGTTGGCACCAGAGGTTCCTTAGATACGACTCCAGTTTCTGCATATGCAATCTGGCAAGGGGTACCAGCAGGATGCAGGAGGCCATGTATCCCAGGGCTTGTAATATTTGCCTGGCTGTGAGGTGGGTCTTGTGTGCCAGCTGGTGGAAGTAGGACTGCAGAAAGTTCTGCTTCTGGGGGGCAGAAAGGTCATTTGCGTGGATGTATCTAGTAGAGTGCCCAGGAACGTAACCCTTTGTGTGGGTAGCAGCTGGAATTTCTCCATGTTTATGGTGAACCTCAGGGAGATCAGTAGGGTCTGCACAAAGCAGAGGTCCTGTAGGAGCTTTTCCTTGGTTTCTGCCTGAATGAGGCAGTTGTCTTGATAGGGGTAAATGTGTATTGCTCTCTGTCTGCAGTAAACAATGACTGGAGCCAAGCAGTTTGTAGACTCTGGGAGCAGTGGATAAGCCAAAGGGCAGTACAAAGAATTAAAAGTGTTGGGACTCTGCTCTGAACTTTAGGTAACTCCTGCAGGACACTCTGATAGGAATATGCAGGTAGGCATCCTTCAGATCTAGGGTCACTAGCCAGGCTTGTGGAAGGAGCATAGGCAGTATTTTTTGTAGTGTCAACATTTTGAATTTTAGAACCAGAAGGGACAGATTCAGGGTAGAAAGGTCTGGGATAGGGCACCATGTGCCCTCTTTTCTGGAAACCAGGAACAGTCTTGAGTAAAATTCCTTCCTGTTCCGTTTCTTAGGCATGGGTTCTACAGCACCCTGGTTTGGATCTGGTGAATAGCTTCTGTCTGATTTGCAGGGCAAAATGATCTCCTTGGTTTTTCTTTGAAATAGAATCTGTACCCTCTGGTAAAATTTTTCAGGACCCGTAGATCTGAGGTGATGGCCTGCCAGTTTTCTAGGAAGAGGGAAAGTCTTCCTCCTAGCTTGTCTGGAGACCTGGGGGGCAGAGGGGAGGGAAGGGAGTCACTGTGAGTCTCTGGTGAAGGAAGTGGGCTTAGAACTCCCCTGCCTTGGAGGGGCAGTGGACCACTGCCTAGTTCTTTGTTGGCTGTTTGCCTGTGGCCTAGGGGTTCTGTCTCTGCATCCTTTTCTCTATTGGCTTATCCTGAGAGGGAAAGGACCAGTGCTTGGTAGTGAAGTCTCTGCTGAACCTGGGAGGCTGTACCTGCAAAAACTCCTTGAAAGTCTGCAAGGATTTGGCTTTGTCTTCCATTTTCTTGATGACCTCCTCGGCCTTGGGGCCAAACAACTGCTCTTTATCTAGAGAGACATCTAAACGTTTGGATTTCACCTGGTCAGGCAAATGTTGCTCCCTTAACCAGGCGTGCCTTCTGATAACCGATCCTGTAGCTGCAGCCCTGGTAGAGGCTTCCAAGGCATCATAACCACAATATAAGGAGTGCTTTACTACCGGAGAGCTAACCTGTAAGAGGTCTGTTAATTATCTGGTAGTGTTACTGTCAGGCAAGGCAAATAGTTTCTGTTTAATGAGTTCGAGCACATTCTGCTGGAATTTAAATCATATGAAATTGACAGTTTAATGCCCTAACAGCTAAAGTGGTGTGTAAACCTTTTTACCCATCCTGTCTACAGCTCTTTCTTTGTCAGTTGGGATGGATTTTTCCAAAGAGCTTGTAGGCTCCCTTACGGCCCTGAGTAATTACTTCAGGGTCTGCAGTAAGGTTTTTAAACAGGTATTTGTGAGAGTCTTGCACCCTGAAGTATCTTATCAGGTTTTCTCCATGCTGGAGTGAGAGAATCTGGAGATAGGGCCGATTCTAAAAAAACATCCTCTACTACCTCCAGGATCGGAGGAATGGCCAGAGGGCTTATGCTGAGGTAGATCTAGAAATTCCCTGAGTCTCTTTTTAGACTGGGGGGAGTCCTGGGCCTCCCACTGAAAATTTTCTTTGAATGTTTAGAGTTTCCCCAAAAGAAAGGTCCCCGGGAAGAGGCAGTCTGAATGGGATCATCAGCATCAGAGTCCTCAAATGCTACAAGGGCTGGTCTTCCATGTCTGACTCCTCTAGATCTGAATCCACTGATTCCTGGTCTGTGAGGTCCTTGGGGGGGGCTCTTTTTCTTTTGGCTGGTGTGGGAGAGGGAGGTTGGCTTCCCCCAGTCAGAGTCATCAGGTCCTCTGCCATTCTGAGAAACTGCTGTGATTGAGGGGCTGGCTGACTAGTAGCAGATTGGAGGCTGGGGCCTTGCGGAGGGATCTTTTTGGGGGTAGAATTTGGCTTGGGCCTAGCTGGTTCGGTAGACTTATGCAGAGTCAGTTTGACCGGCAGCATTGTCGTCGGTCTAAACCTGACTTCAGATGTCAGTTGAGGCTCCACGGAAGCCAGTGTCTGCATAGTGGCTCCGGATCTAATGGCGTGAGGAACAAATGACATCTCAGCAGGAGAAGGTTGATCTGGTGGTGTACCGGACTCCAAATGGGTCTCAGTAGAGGCCTGCAGCAGATTGTCGGCTGTCATCAGGGGCTGTGAAGGCTCCTCACCGAGTTCAGCTGTAACCTTGCTTTGAGTAAAGGTGGACAGTAGTCCGGGGTCATCAGAGGGACTAACTTTTGGAGGCCTATCCTTGTTTGTCTTTTTTTCTTCCTAGGGAATTCAGTAACTGCCTGAGAGACCAATTTCATTTCGCATTGCTGGAAAGACTAAAATGCCTCATTACAATATTAGCTCTTTTTTTTTATAGTACGAGCATTAAAGAGGGCACAGAACCAACACCCTGGAACATCGTGGTCTGGGCCTAAACAGGTTTCGCACAGAGAATGAATGTCTCGGTGTGACATCTGCTTTCCACAGCTGAGACAATTATTTATTTTCTCTGACATCGGTTTAAGGCAAGAAAAGATTCCCCATCAGGGTACTTAGCTTTAGATGGTTGTCTTCACTCTGGAAACGGCCAACCAATGTACTCGCAAAACTGCTTTTGCCTTGGGCTCCATGGCAAGAAAGACTGATGTAATGGCGTCAGCTGTCTCCATTTATAGCCCTGGCGTCAGCCACTCTCACAGAACAGCAGATGCAGGAGGGAAACCTTTACTCTTGTACTCGGGATGGCTGAGTGCTACCCAGCAGGGATAACCTACAAGTGATAACTGCAACAGTGAAACATGAAAATCTATAAGTACAAACAACAAAGATAACAAGACTTAAAAAGCAAATAACTATCAATATATTGAAAAACTTTTAAGGAACAAGAAAAGAAAGGGGCTACCTACAAAGTTAGTAAGGACTACAATAAATACAGAAGGGTAAAGAAGAGAAACAGGGAGAAAGAGATACATTAGTATCTAGTGTACACTAGTACAACAAAAGGGAAACAGAGAGATATTACGATTCCAAAAACCAAACAGACTACAAAAGAACAAAAATTCGAGGGAACAAGCTGCTAAGCGTAAGGAAAACAGATGATAAAGTAAAATCCACAGTCCGGTAAAACTGTTCCAAAGAAGGCAACAAAAGTCCATGCGCTGTAATATTAGAGCTTTTATTAACCACAAGCACTTTCGGAGAGACTCCTATCTCTCCTTCCTCAGACAAAAATGAAACAACCAGTTATAGTATCAAACTTTCTTTAAAAAGGGTGTTGTTAACTAATTAACCAATTAGAAAACAAATTACCAATTACCAATTCAACAGCTTGTGAGTTTAAAATCATACAGAACCAGCAGCTAAAATGTTAGATACAAAACAAAACAAAACAAAACTTCACTTTAAAAATGTGAATAATTTCGCCATTTAAAACACAAAACTTCCAGCCTTTTCTATCATAAAGGGATATAATATCTATCAGTGCTCTTATACGTAATATACACTGTTCTTATGTTGTGTAAAAGTGTATACACAAATACGTAAATTATAAATTACGTAATAATTGCAACTACATCCAAAGGCTGAGCCTTAAACATTTAAATTTAAATTTAAAATTTAACTCATAGTGCTAACATTTAAATGATTGTTAGCATGGAACTACAAAACTCTCATGAGTAGCTTTCCAAATATTAACACCTATAAGTTTAAAGTTTTGAAATTTAAAATTTTAAAACAAAAACCTCTATACATTTTCAAATGTCCTGTTGTTATAAATATGCTCTAAGAAGAACCAGTTATTAGTTTTAGTGTTTAATTTTTATAATACCTGCAGCTTATAATTGAGCGAATATGTGTAAACCTAATGCGTTTCAATATTTATGACGACGCTAATAAGTTTTGTGGTTTGTTAAAAATGGATACAAACCACTATGTCCATGTGGCATTATGTTGTTCTCTTAAATGCGATACATGCGTTAAATAGTTGATCAATGTAAAATCGTACATAGGTCAACTCAACACTTCATTTAAGTAAAGTCCCTATGCATTTGTGTTAGACGCTAGATACAGCGTCATTCAAAATGGAACCAAATCAAAAATATGACTTAGCTATGCATGGAGAGTTTCCAAAAGCTCCCTGCTGAGTCAAAAGATGCTACCTTTACAAGCTAATAGTTTTAAAATACAAGTGAGCGATATTGCTTCATTTAAGCCAGGGTGTGTGTGTGCAGATGTCCTAAGCTGCCATAATAGCTCTTCCTTTTCTAACAACAATTGCCATGGACCTGAAAACATTTGTGTCTTAATTTGTTTCAGAACCATAAATCTGAAACTATGTTCTTTATTGTCCATAGCGTGGAAGGCCAGGCGTTGTTAGTGTCGCTCTTAGAAATAGCATATAAATGCTCATACACTCTTTTATGCAGTGCCCTCTCAGTCTTTCCTATATAGAAAGCAGGGCACTGCTTACAGCTTGCCACATACACCACTGCCTTAGATGAGCAGGTAAAGTTACCTGTTAATTTGTATTTCACATTGTTGATAACCACATAATTACCTTCCTGCATGAATTTGCACTGGTTGCACAATCCACATTTAACCATACCCTTAACTTTATTAAATGAACTATTTTTGTTCATTTCTAGCAATGCCTTTAAATTAAATCCTTTCCTAAAGGCTATACTGGGTGTTGTACCCAACAATTGCTGTAAGTTTGTATCTTCTTTTATGTTGGCCCAATTTTTCTGCAGAATTCCCCTAATAAAATGGTGATCAATTGAGAACGTGCACAAGAATCTGACTTCTATATCAGCTTCTCCACCCTTTCTGTTCAGGCCCCCCACAGAGTCATGGTTAGTCATCAAGTTCGGCCCTGCTCTATTAAGGATGGGTCTAAAGTAGCCGGATTCCCTTTTGTGTTTCACTTCAGATACGATCTCCAAAATGAGAGAATTGGGATACCCCCTATTAGCAAACATAGCAGTTAAATTGGTGCATTCATAATGGAAATCCTCATCTTTGGTTATCATCCGCGCCGCCCTAACCATCTGCCCCTTAACCACCGCTCTTTTTTGATGGATAGGGTGGCAACTACCAAAGTGCAGGAATCCATTAGAATACGTGGGCTTTCTATAGATGTTACTAGTAAACATAGCCAGTTTTCTATCTTTGGTCAGATTAATGTCTAAAAAGCTAATTTCGCTCTCGTTCACTTCAAATGTGAAATCCAAGAAGTGGGTCATGGTCTTAATGTCATCAATAAAAGGAGCCACCATATCCGAGGAACCCTTCCATAGCATAAACATGTCGTCCTGGTATCTTGTGTACCAGGCGACATGTTCTTTAAATAGTGGGTTATTAAACAATAATGTGTTTTCCCATTGTGCCATTACACAGTTGGCAAAAGACCCCCATGGTGAGCCCATTGCTACGCCAGAAACTTGCCTATATATAACGTTGTCAAAACTAAAAAAGTTGTATTTTAACACCATTTCTAGCAACGTTTCAACTGTGTAGACAATGTTTTGTTCCACATTCCTTGTCTCTAAGAAGTCCCTTACCCACTCCAATCCCAACTGTTGTGGAATGACCGTGTAAAGTTCCTTCACATCTACAGTTAGGAAGCTTAAGTCAGGGTCAAAGGGTATTTTATTTATGTTCTCTAGAAAGCTCCACGAATCCTTACAGATCTGGTTTTCTTTTTCTAAGTATGGTTTTAAGACAACATCCACATATTTGGCACAAGACACCAACATAGACCCCCTCCCGTCTACTATAGGTCTGAAAGGGGGTTCACAGATAGATTTATGAATTTTTGGCGTTCCAAAAAAGGAAGGCATTCTAGGTGCTGTGATGTTAAGAAAAGAGTGGATATGAATGTCTATAAAATCTTCCAAGAATAAATCTTCAAGCGTAGCCTTCACCCTGTTAAATGCTGTAATAACCTCATTAGTGCTAGTTTTTTCATATGGGCCATCATTTAAGTGGGAACTTAACTTGTTAATATAATCCACTTGATTCATAAAGATGAGCCCATTACCCTTGTCGGGTTTCATAACCCGAATTCTACAATCCTGTAGTAATTTGATAAAATCACGTTCCTCACGTGTTATGTTTAACCTATGTTTATATTTGTTGTTAAATGAGCTTTCAGCCAAAAACCTTAAATCTAGTTCACAGGATTTTTCAAAAGTTTTTAAGTTTCCTATCAAGGGTGGGTTAAATAAACTAGCAATTCTAAAAGGTCTAATGAGGGAAGAGCTTTTGCCTAAGACAGCCAAAGGTTCAATTTATGGACATAAAGTTTAAGGTCCACAAGAGTTTTAGATAAGTCCATACGGGTATCAGGGACAAAGGACAGTCCTTTTGAGAAAAAGTCAGCCATAGCAGGAGAGATGTTTAATGTAGTATAATTAAAGATCTTAAAGTCTCCTTCGGTACTGCAAACAATAACAGGCTGACTGGGCTCCTTTATCATCTGTTGTTCTGGTTCTGTTTGCTCCTCAGGGCCATCCTGTTGGTGTTCGACCTCAAGTTCCTCTCCGTGGGTTCTGGACCTGGCCAAAACCCTGTTGATGTTCTCCCCGTGCCTGAACTGCCCTAGTGCTCTGCTTTCTTCCACTCCTTTTATTGTTGACCACAGGTACAAAGACCTGCTGTTGTTCATCATCCAATTCGACATCCTCTTCTTCATCAATAAGGGGATTGTTACTATTATGTCCATCCTCTAAAAAATCATCCAACTCATACATATTGTGAGCTCTAGTACCCAAATTTTTCTTATTGGCATTAGACGATGCCCCTCTAACTTTGTTGCTGGTTGAGTTGATCTGTGGAGGTTTAGGGTAGGCTTTATTGTCAGCATATTGCCTCATGTCTCTAGTGATTTTCTTTTTCTTATTGTCACAGAGCTTATTAATAGAGGCATCAATGCTGGAAAACACTCGTGAATAATCATATTTGTAGCGCAAGAAATCATAGTTATTTTTGATTTCTTGTTCTAGACTGGCCAAGTCGTTCCTGTAAATCTCCACTTGTGCTGTGTAATAATCTATTAGCATCGCCATGTATTCAAAACACTGTTTATCAAATAAGGCCAGAAGTTGTCCATGAAATTCAGAGCCTTCCTCTAAACCTACTGGGAACCTCCATTGCCTAAGCCCTTTAGGGACTATCTTCCTGTCCAGGCATTCGGTTAAATAAGAGATTTCGAGCTGCAGTTTTTTACACCTGAACAGCTTATGATCGAAATCCCCAATAAGTTCTGCAATGTTATTGATGTTAACCTCATCAGTAGTCTCTGTGTTAACTACCCCTGTCGTTGTTTTGTCAGTGGTCATAAAAAAGTTCTTTCTGTTTAAATACAGTGATACTGTTGGAAGAGAATCATTAACAGAACTAACAGTACCTTGTGTTCCGGCGTTCACCGAAACTATGTTGTGTCCTTGCCCAGCAGGAATGTCACTAACATCCAATGATGCCCCGCTAGTTGGTTGCTGATTTCTAGTAGCCAAACCGGTAAGCGGTACAAGGTCATGAGTTCCAGAGTTCACATCAACTCTTTGCGTTACTAGCTGCATGCTGGTTCTTGTGTTAAACGCGTTGTCCAACAAGTCCATTCTCTGACTAAAACTATCCATTCTTCCCATAAGTAAATGAATGAGAGTGGTTAAATCTCCATCGGCTTTCGCCTCACAGTCTTTCACCTTAGTTCCCGAACTGTTGCCAGCAACACCCCCATCTTGGGAGAACAATGAGCCCTGCGAAACAGCGTTTCCCTCGTTGGACATGACCAACTACGATTCCAAAAACCAAACAGACTACAAAAGAACAAAAATTCGAGGGAACAAGCTGCTAAGCGTAAGGAAAACAGATGATAAAGTAAAATCCACAGTCCGGTAAAACTGTTCCAAAGAAGGCAACAAAAGTCCATGCGCTGTAATATTAGAGCTTTTATTAACCACAAGCACTTTCGGAGAGACTCCTATCTCTCCTTCCTCAGACAAAAATGAAACAACCAGTTATAGTATCAAACTTTCTTTAAAAAGGGTGTTGTTAACTAATTAACCAATTAGAAAACAAATTACCAATTACCAATTCAACAGCTTGTGAGTTTAAAATCATACAGAACCAGCAGCTAAAATGTTAGAAACAAAACAAAACAAAACTTCACTTTAAAAATGTGAATAATTTCGCCATTTAAAACACAAAACTTCCAGCCTTTTCTATCATAAAGGGATTCCCTGAGTCTCTTTTTAGACTGGGGGGAGTCCTGGGCCTCCCACTGAAAATTTTCTTTGAATGTTTAGAGTTTCCCCAAAAGAAAGGTCCCCGGGAAGAGGCAGTCTGAATGGGATCATCAGCATCAGAGTCCTCAAATGCTACAAGGGCTGGTCTTCCATGTCTGACTCCTCTAGATCTGAATCCACTGATTCCTGGTCTGTGAGGTCCTTGGGGGGGGCTCTTTTTCTTTTGGCTGGTGTGGGAGAGGGAGGTTGGCTTCCCCCAGTCAGAGTCATCAGGTCCTCTGCCATTCTGAGAAACTGCTGTGATTGAGGGGCTGGCTGACTAGTAGCAGATTGGAGGCTGGGGCCTTGCGGAGGGATCTTTTTGGGGGTAGAATTTGGCTTGGGCCTAGCTGGTTCGGTAGACTTATGCAGAGTCAGTTTGACCGGCAGCATTGTCGTCGGTCTAAACCTGACTTCAGATGTCAGTTGAGGCTCCACGGAAGCCAGTGTCTGCATAGTGGCTCCGGATCTAATGGCGTGAGGAACAAATGACATCTCAGCAGGAGAAGGTTGATCTGGTGGTGTACCGGACTCCAAATGGGTCTCAGTAGAGGCCTGCAGCAGATTGTCGGCTGTCATCAGGGGCTGTGAAGGCTCCTCACCGAGTTCAGCTGTAACCTTGCTTTGAGTAAAGGTGGACAGTAGTCCGGGGTCATCAGAGGGACTAACTTTTGGAGGCCTATCCTTGTTTGTCTTTTTTTCTTCCTAGGGAATTCAGTAACTGCCTGAGAGACCAATTTCATTTCGCATTGCTGGAAAGACTAAAATGCCTCATTACAATATTAGCTCTTTTTTTTTATAGTACGAGCATTAAAGAGGGCACAGAACCAACACCCTGGAACATCGTGGTCTGGGCCTAAACAGGTTTCGCACAGAGAATGAATGTCTCGGTGTGACATCTGCTTTCCACAGCTGAGACAATTATTTATTTTCTCTGACATCGGTTTAAGGCAAGAAAAGATTCCCCATCAGGGTACTTAGCTTTAGATGGTTGTCTTCACTCTGGAAACGGCCAACCAATGTACTCGCAAAACTGCTTTTGCCTTGGGCTCCATGGCAAGAAAGACTGATGTAATGGCGTCAGCTGTCTCCATTTATAGCCCTGACGTCAGCCACTCTCACAGAACAGCAGATGCAGGAGGGAAACCTTTACTCTTGTACTCGGGATGGCTGAGTGCTACCCAGCAGGGATAACCTACAAGTGATAACTGCAACAGTGAAACATGAAAATCTATAAGTACAAACAACAAAGATAACAAGACTTAAAAAGCAAATAACTATCAATATATTGAAAAACTTTTAAGGAACAAGAAAAGAAAGGGGCTACCTACAAAGTTAGTAAGGACTACAATAAATACAGAAGGGTAAAGAAGAGAAACAGGGAGAAAGAGATACATTAGTATCTAGTGTACACTAGTACAACAAAAGGGAAACAGAGAGATATTATCGTTCAACAAAATTAAACACAAGTACCATGTCTTTCACCTAACGGCGGCAAACAAATCTGAGGTAATGGGAGATGGTGACTTGTGGGTAAGGGAGAAGCTCGTGAGTTCAAAGTTGCCGCGAGATTTTACAGCAGCTGAGTCTGATCCAATGCCTCAGATCCAAACCCAGTAGTCGAGGACAGAATGAAAACTGACATCAGATTTAGGACGTAATGATAAAAATGGCTATAGCAGTGTTAAATCAGTGGTAAATATCACATAAGTAAATAAAATTGAAACAATACAATATTTTCTTAAAACAAAAACTGTAAACCAGCAAACTGTAAGACTGAAAAACAATAATTTATTCAGTTAATGCTGTGCAAAAACAAAACAAGCAGACCAGTTTCGGCTGGTACACACCACGGCCTTCCTCAGTGTAAAGTAAAATTAATTTCAAGTTGTCTTTTATACATGCACTTAATTAGAATCAGCTTATAATCGGTTGATCTAAAATTGTTCATTTAATCCAGGTGGAAATAAACCACCCAGTTTAACCATCCATTTTTTCACTTTGGTGTCAAGAATAGAATGCCAACCCACTTTGTTGGATTTATTCCCTTTCAGGATATCCATTACCATGAAGCTAAACTTGGCAGATTAATGTTTTAGACAATGTTTATGTAAAGCACTACTTAGTTTCTTGTTCTTCATATCACTGGTATGCTCAGTAATTCTCAATCTTAGTGGTTGTGAGGTTTGCCCTATATAAAAAGAGCCACATCTGCATGTTGCTAGATATATCAGCCATTCACTACTGCAATTGTCAAAAAAAATTAATGTCATAAACTGTACCACAGTTCTTACTTGTGAATTGTTTGGATTTGAAAACCTTATTGCAGTGAGTGCAATGTCCAGCATGGGAAGCATCCTGTAAGCACCTCGCCCGATAGTATGGTTTGAACATCATCGGATGGTGTCCTGAAATGTGAATGTTTGTAATGATTCAAATGGGAAGCAAGATTTCTCCCTTTACAAAATGAAAACTGGCATCTGTCTGGTAGAATGTTAGTTAGGTTGTGATCACTCTGTAGAATATTCCAGTGTCTCTGTACACTGTTAATAAATCAGAATTCCTCCCATAAGTTGTCACTATCTAATGGCTGCCAAGCTCTGCTGCTCCCGTTGTTTATAGGTCAAAAGGTCTTCCCTCAAGTGTATTGGCCCAGCTGCTGGCATGAAGTACATATCCCATCTAATATCCCCTGTTCCTAAACCTGTGAGTCAGATCCCACCTGTATTCCCGAAAAGTGGAATCTTTGGAGCAGATGCGTCTCATTCTGATGTATTGGGATTTGGGGATATTTTTAGCTATATGGGGCAGAGTAAAGCTGGATGCATGGAGGAGGGTATTGGGGGTACTTCTGGAAAACTTCAGTACACAAAGTATGATCTGGTTTTCTGGAGATGGAAACATCAAGAAAATTAATGATGTTTGGATCAAAATTGACCATGAATTGTAGACCCCATTTGTTTTCATTTAGATAGTTAATAAATTCAAACAAATATTCCACATCCGACCTCCATACCATCCAGCAATCATTCAAATATTGCCTCCAAATGTCTTTTTCCGTCAGGTACATGTTATGGCATGCATCATAAATTAGTTGTTCTTCAATGAAAGCCATAAAAATGTCAGCATAAATGGGGGCAAAGGATGCCCCCATAGCCATACCTTTATTTGCCAATAACATGTATCTTGATAGAAAAAGACATTATTAGTTAGGACATGTTCTGTCAGGCCTAACGAAAAAGTATTGAACCCTGGCTAGTATAATTCAGATTTATACAGCCAGTATTCAGTAGCCTCCAACCCAGTGGCATGAGGGATGCTTGTGTAAAGAGCACTAAAATCTAGAGTGCACATTAGCCATTCTGGTTAAAGTTGGGTTTCCGAAATTATGTTTAGAAATTCTGTGGTGTCCTGTATGTGTGATCGGACCCACCATAATAGAGGTTTGAGATATTTCGTAAGAAACAATGACAATGGTTCAGTGACAGAGCCTCTACCAGACACAATTGGTCTCCCAGGTGGTTTAACAGGGTCCTTGTGTATTTTGGGGAAAAAGTAAATATATTGACTCATAGGGTCTTTAATAGTGAGATGCTGCATAACTTTATCAGTAATAATGCCTTCTTCCTTAGCTAATGACAAAAATGTGTCTTTTTTTTAATCAAAAAGTGGGGTCCAAATAGTAATGCCTGTCTTGAAGTTGTCTTTTGGCTTCAGAATCATATTGCAGCCAATTACCACTATGACCCCAAGTTTATCAGCAGAGAGAATGACAATATCTTTGTTCTGTAATTCAGTTAATGCTTCCCTTTCAAGTCTTTGAGAGATTATTTGGTTTGTAGGTAATTTCCCTCCTGTGGTAGTGTAGATCTTTGAGAACACTACTTTGAAATTGATGCACTCTGGGATTCATAGGAGGAATATACCTGGATTTATGATAAGTAAATTCATTTTCCATACCAAAATCAGTAGAGTCATCAAAATGCAATCTGAGGTTTATTAGTCTACAAAATGAATATACATCTTGTGCTAAAAGATCCTCAGTAACGAGAAAACCAGGAATAAAACTAAGACCTTTATGGAGAAGATCAATTTGTGTAGTAGTCAGGCTTACATCAGAGATATTCAAAACATTATTGTTATTTTGATTTATTTCAGAGTTATTAATTTCAGAAGCCCATCTGTGTTGTTTATTTCTTGAATATTTTCTGCCTGCTCTCTTGTATTTTGGCCTAAAGGGGCCGAACTATATGCCCTCTTGGGGGTAGGCGAGTCTGGTGTGTGTTACATATGTCTGTATCTGTGTATGATGACAGATCATCAGTAAATGATCCTATGTTTGTAGGTCGTTTCTTAAGGATAGACCTTGGTCATTTCCTTTTAGGAGTTCTAGTTTGTGCTTGTTGGAATCTGACCTGTTTTCATTTAGTTAATAAATTCAAACAAATATTCCACATCTGACCTCCATACCATCCAACAATCATCCAAATATCGCTTACAGATGTCTATTTCCGTCAGTGACATATGGCATGCATCATAAATTAGTTGTTCTTCAATGAAAGCCATAAAAAGGTCAGCATAAATGGGGGCAAAGGATGCCCCAATAACCTGTATCTTGATAGAAAAAGACATTAGTTAGGACATGTTCTGTCAGGCCTAACAAAAAAGTATTGAACCCTGGCTGCTATAATTCAGATTTATACAGCCAGGATTCAATAGCCTCCAACCCAGTGGCATGAGGGATGTTTGTGTAAAGAGCACTAACATCTAGAGTGCACATTAGCCGTTCTGATTCAAGTTGGGTTTCCGAAATTATTTTTAGAAATTCTGTGATGTACTGTATGCGTGATCGGACCCACCATAATAGAGGTTTGAGATATTTCGTAAGAAACAATGACAGTGGTTCAGTGATAGAGCCTCTACCAGACACAATTGGTCTCCCAGGTGGTTTAACAGGGTCCTTGTGTATTTTGGGGAAAAAGTAAATATATTGACTTATAGGGTCTTCAGTAGTGAGATGTTGCATGACCTTACCAGTAATGCCTTCTTCCCTAACTAATGACAAAAATTTGTCCATCTGTTTTTTTAATCTAAAAATGGGGTCCAAACTGTCTTGACGTTGTCTTTTGGCTTCATAGGTTCATACTAGGCTATCTGCCCTAGGGCATTTATAAGCCTAGCCAGAGTGTGTGTGGCTTTCACCACCCCTTAGGATGAGAATACTATACCCATTAGTTTGCTGTGCCTCTGTCCAGCAGTGACACAGAGATGATTCCCGGGGTAAACCTACGATCTCCCATCCACTCGTCAAGATTTCTCTTGAACAGAGTCAGTGAGGGTCTCTGCCTCACATGGACTGGGATTCTGTTCCATAGTGTAGGGAGTCTCTGGGTGATGAATCTGTCCCTCCAGCACGTCCTATTTATATCCGTGTTGAGGTTTAAGTCTCTTGCTCTCGTGGCTCTGGTGGATTTGGATTTTTTGAGGTGGAGCATGTCCATTAATTCCGGGTTGGACATGGCCTTGTATGTCAGGCACAGATCACCTCTGAGCAGACGGTATGCGACTGAATAGAGCTGGAGTTTCTTCAGTCGGGCATCGTATGACATATGTTTTAGCCCCTTTATCCTTTTGGTGAGGAACTTTTGGGGTCTTTCCAACTGCTGCAGGTGTCGGGTAAGGTACATTCCGAATGGGGCGTTGTACTCAATCATTGGTCTGATAAGTGAAGAGTACAGGGGTACAATGACATCTCCTGATCTGGATGTGAATCCCTTCATGATCAGGTGGGCAATGTAGAAGGTCTTCCTAACCACTTTGGCAATGTGTGTCCAAAGAGAGGTTACTGTCAACTTGGGTCCCCAGGTCCCTGATAACTTCTTCCGTGTTTAATGGATTACCACCTATGTGGTAATTAGGGGTTACCTTGTTTTTCCCAAAGGGTATGACTATACATTTTTTGGCATTTAGCTTAAGGCCATGGCACTGGCACCAGTTATCCATTTCTATGAGACCTCTCTGGAGGATGTCTGTGTCTGATGGAGTGTCAATTATGGTGCCCAGTTTGCAGTCATCTGCAAATTTTGTCAGCCACAATCCCCCTATGTTTGCCTGCACTTCAGAAAAATAAATGCCGAACAAGAGGGGCCCAGGACTGAGCCCTGTGGGACACCGCTCGTGACCTGCTTAGAGTCTGACATGGCACCAGCAACTCTAACCCTGTGTGTTCTGTCCCTGAGCCAGTTTGCAACCCATCTTGTGACATATGGGTTTACATCTAAGCTGGTGAGCTTTTCTATGATGCCCGAGTGGGGTATTGTGTCGAACGCTTTTGCTAGGTCAAGGTAGGCTGTGTGAACTGCCTTACCCTCATCAATGGCCTTAGTGACTGTTTCGAAAAAGTCGACCAAGTTCAAGAGGCAGGATCTGCCCTTGACAAAGCCAAATTGGGTAGGATCCAGTGTCTGTAGGTCCCCAATGTCTTTATTTATGAGTTCCATTATGATCCTCTCCATAGCTTTGCAGACAAGGCTCGTCAAGCTTATGGGGCGGTAATTTCATAATCATATTGCAGCCAATTCATTACCACTACGGCCCCACCTTTATCAGCAGAGAGAATGGCAATATCTTTGTTGTTCTATAATTCAGTTAATGCTTCCCTTTCAATCTTTGAGAGATTGGTTTGTAGGCAATTTCCCTCCTGTGGTAGTGTAGATCTTTGAGAACACTACTTTGAAATTGATGCACTGTGGGATTCATAGGAGGCATATACCTGGATTTATGATAAGTAAATTAATTTTTAACACCAAAATCAGTAGAGAGATCAAAATGCAATCTGAGGTTTATTAGTCTACAAAATGACAATACATCTTGTGCTAAAAGATCCTCAATAATGAGAAAACGAGGAATAAAATTAAGACCTTTATTGAGAAGATCAATTTGTGTAGTAGACAAAATTAAATCAGAGATATTCAAAACATTATTGTTATTTTGATTTATTTCAGAGTTATTAATTTCAGAAGCTCACCTATGTTGTTTATTTCTTGAATGTTTTCTGCCTGCTCTCTTGTATTTTGGCCTAAAGGGGCCTAACTATATGCCCTCTTGGGGGTAGGTGAGTCTGGTGTGTGTTGCATGTCTGTATCTGTGTATGAAGACAGTTCATCAGTAGATGATCCTATGTCTGTAGGTCATTTTTTAAGGATAGACCTTGGCCATTTCCTTTTAGGAGTTCTAGTTTCTGCTTGCTGGAATCTGACCTGCTTGCTAACGCTAAAAGGGCTACCAAGCTGATAATCTGTTTGATATAGGCAATTGCACGGCTTGAACAATATAGAATCCAAAAATAAAACATGTAAGCCAACAAAACTGTAAGGCTGAAAAAAACAAATTTATTTAGTTAATGCTGTGCAAAAACAAAACAAACTGACCGGTTTAGGCTGGTACACACCACAGCCTTCCTCAGAGTAAAGTAAAATTCATTTCAAATTGTCTTTTAAACATGCACTTAATTAGAATCAGCTTGTAATTGATCTAAAATTGTTAATTTAATCCAGGTGGAAATAAACCACCCAGTTTAACAATCCATTTTTTCTCTTTGGTGTCAAGTGAGGAAGGGCTTGTCCATCAGTATGCACTTCCCATGTGGACATTGCACTCACTGCAATAAGGTTTTCAAATCCAAACAGTTCACAAGTAAGAATTGTGGTACAGTTTATAACATTAACGTTTTTTTGTCAGAACTTGAAACTGAACCAGATAAACAGAAACAGGTGTAATTACGATGTGCTTCTCTACATGCACAGGGCAGTCCCTAGTGTTCCATCTGATGCCATAGGACTTCAGTTTCCCAGTACAAGCCATAAAATACTTGAGAAATGCCCTATAACTAGTCATCATAATATTAAGCACACAAGCAACACAGTAGTAATCTAGAATTCACAGAGGAACTAACAGTAGCAGTAAATAGCAAGTATATTAAAATAAAAGTTGGCAGACATACATATACACACAAAAAGAAGTTATGTACTCACCATAACGTTCCATGTTTGTTGTTCTTGATCTAGCCCCTCCTTTTTGTTGGTTGGGTTCGTTGGCCGTATTCTAAAGTTCAAGAGCTTCCACTGGCTCAAGGCTAGACCCTATCCCATCATGCCTAATGCTAGTTACCCAGATCTCGTTTGTGATAACCCATAACACTAGACCACAATATGCAGATAAATAAACTACAGGCATATATAAAAAAATATATATATGTGTGTGTGTATATACATACACATATATATATATATATATATATACATACAAGAAAAAACATCAAGCCATAAGTAGAAACTCTTATTCTATCCAACTCGTAACGCAGGAAGGGAATCAAGGCCTATATAGGCACAGATGGATAACTCCTCTCAATTCTCCAGGAGGGGGACAGAGGGTGGGATGCAAGGAAGGAAGGCAAGATGAAGGACAATAAAAATGAAACGTTATGGTGAGTACATAACTTCTTTATCTTATGTTGACCATGTGGCTCAATGGAATATACTCTTCAGGACCATGGAACCAAAGGATGCCATGTTCCGGAAGGCCACATCTACTTTATAATGAGTGATTAAGGTATGGGGGTTAACCCACATAGCTGCAGCACAAATAGTGTCTAAGGGCATTCAGACCTGAAAGGCAGTAGAGGTAGACAAGGCCCTGGTTGAGTGACCTCAAATTTTTCCTGGGAGTTGTTTGTTCTGTGAGCTATAGACGCAAGTAATGGTATCCAAAATCCATTTTCATAAAGTTACTTTTGAGACCTAGTTCCCTTTTTGTTTTCTGCAAAGAATACAAACAATTGGTCAGATTGTCTGAATTCCTGTGTCCTGTGCAAGTAGAAACATAATTGTCTATGAACATCCAGTTGGTGGAGTTTATACTCTGCCTTGTTGCCATGATTCAGAAAGAACACAGGTAGTTCTGTCAATTAATTCAGATCAAACTCTGAGCAAACTTTTGGTAGAAAAGAGGGGTTGGTTCTGAGAGAAACCCTATCTTTGTTAAAAATTAAATGGGGGGGGGGGGATGGAAAGAGCTTGTAATTCTGATACCTTCCTAGCTGAGGTAATGGCAATTAAGAAAATCATTTGCCAAGTCAAAAATTTTAGAGCAAGAGAACTGCCGGTTTAAACAGAGGAAGAATCAAGGCAGCTAGCACTAAATTTAGATCCCATGGAGGAAGTGGTTCTCTTATCGGGGGTCTCAAAAGGACAGTACCCCTCAGAAAAGCTTTGCATAGTCTGTGGGACATAACATTGGAACCCACTTCTATGTGAAAGTTGGAAATAGCCAATTGGACTTGGTCAGTTGTTACTGCTGCTGCTCCTTGGTTAAAAGTTTCAGTGAGGAATTCTAGGATCTTTGAAATGGGTGCAGTAAAAGTATCAATATTATTTTTATCAGCCCAAAAAGAGAACTGTTTCCATTTGCTAGTATACAGTTTTCTTGTAGAGGATTTGTGATTGGAAATTAGAATATGTTGTACTGCTGGGGAGATGTCAGGAAGCCTGGCTAAGCCAGGAAGTGGAGGAACCAAGCTGTAAGCTTGAGGGTCTGTAAGGAAGGATGGAGTGTGCCCGACTGATGCATCAGCAGATCCGGAGCTGGGTCCAGAATCCAAGGCTCCATCAGAAGATGGGGGTCCATAAAAATGGAAACCAAATTTGATGAGGCCAGTAGGGGGTAATGAGAATTAGCTTGCAACCCACTGATTTTGCTTTCTGAAGAACCTTGGGAATCAGAGGAAACAAGGGGAAGGCATACAGAAGTCCCAGGGCCCAGTTGTGAACAAGTGCATCCCTGGGTAATTGTCCCAGTGGGGGAACTAGGGCAAAACAGCTGCTGCATTTGGCATTGATGGATGTGGCAAAAAGATCGCAGCAAGGCTGGCCCCACTTGCAAAAAATCTGGTTCGCAATGTTTCAGGGACCACTAGTGAGGCATAGGTATAGCCTGCTTAGCTTGTCCGCTATCACGTTGGATTTCCCCGGAATGTGCATCATGATCAGAAAGCATTGGAAGGACATCACCCATTGCCATACTCTTAGGGCCTCTTGACATAAGGGTTAGGACCTGGTTCTGCCTTGCTTGTTGATGCACCATACCACTGACATGTTGGGGACGATTGCAATTCAGACTGACATGAGGAGAGAGCTGTGAAGTACTTGCAATGCCAGGGGCACCACTCTCATTTCAAGGACATTTATGTGCAAGTGGCACTCATTTTGTTGCCAAGTTCCATGAACAGTCTGTCCCAGATAATGTCCCCAGCCCTATCTGGGAAGCATCCGTAGTTACTGTGGCCACTGGTTTGGGGAAGACAAACGGTCTATCATCAGCTAGGTGGACAGAAGCCACCATTTTAGATCCATCTTACAGTTCTCAGTGATGAGAATTTTATGAGACATGGGTAGATCTTGCATGGACCATAGAGCAAACAGGAGCCACTGCAAGAACTGCATGTGGAAGTGCGGCAAGGGAACTAGTATTATTGCTGCCGCCATTGAGCCCAGGACTTTCAGAACAAATATTGCTGGAGTCTTTTTCCTCTCGATTAAAGTAGCAACTTTGTGTCGAATGGTCGACACCCTTTCCTGAGGTAATTTTGCTATCATGTCTTTAGTGTCTAGAGCTGCTCCTATAAATGTAATATATTGACTGAGCAACAAGGCAGATTTTTCGTAGTTTATGGTGATGCCTAGCTGAGAGCAGAGGCAGACTGTGATGTCACTTGTCTCAGTTAGTCGATGCTTGGTGGTGGCAGTAAGGAGCCAGTCGTCCAGATATGGAAACACCCAGAATCCTAGACGCCTCAGATGAGCCGTGACTACTGCCATGCATTTAGTGAACACCCTGGGGGCTGTGGTGAGGACAAAGGGCAGAGCTCTGAACTGGTGGTGACTGCCTCCCAGCCGGAAGCATAGGAATCTCCTGGATCACCTGTCCATCTTGATGTGGTAGTATGCATCGGGGAGATCGATGGAGCACATCCAGTTGTCCTTTCCCAAAAAGGGAAGTATGGAGTGCAGTGTCACCATCTGGAACTTTGCATTTTTGACAGACTTGCTGAGGTCCAAAATGGGCCTCCAGTCCCCTGTTTTCTTTGGTACTAAAAAGAACCCCGAGTAAGTTCTAGACCCAATTTGATCTGTGGGAACTTCTTGGATGACACTTTTTCTTAGCAACTTCTGAACTTCTAGAGTTGCTTGTTCCCCTAAATTGGGTGGCACATCTTGGATGGATTTTTGTTTTTGGGAAGAGGTGGCATGGAGAAAGGAATACTGTATCCCCTGGATATTATTGACTGTACCCATGTGTGTTTTTTGTGATCTTTTGCCAGGCTTCTGGGTACAGTGACAATCTTCCCCCGACTGCCTCTAGAGGTGGACAGGCGAGCCTCCTTTCAGGAGTGCTGGAAGGGCCTACCAGAGAAAGCATATTTGTCGCCCTGACTCTGTGGACCCCCTCTGCTGCAAGGGCGGCGTCTCCCATTATTCCCCCCTCTGCTCTGGGGGGAAAATTCACCATGTGCATCAGGCAAAGCTCCATGGGATTTCTGGAACCATATTTTTCTTCCTTTTTCACCTTTGGGATAAGGCCTAGAAGGCTTGGAAAAACGTACTCCCACGGCAGAGTCTTACCATCCTGCTTGCACCTAGTTACAGTCTTTTACCTTGGGCCCGAACAACAATGAGCCATCAAAAGGGGCATTAGTAAAGGAGTACCTGAAAGGCTCTGCTATTTGACACAGGTGCATCCAGGAAGGTCTCTGTAAAATGACTCCTGTGCCTGCAGCCCTGCTCACTCCATCGGCTGCATAGGAGATGAGCCGCATGGAGGAGTTAACGCAAGCTGAGAAGCAGTTTTATCTGCAGCTCCCACAGCAGTAGGATCCTGTAGGGTATCTCCTAGCTCTTTCAGGAGATCCCTCTGAAAATGGGTGAAATGGGATAAATAATACAGTGACCTGAGAGTAAAGGCCGCTGAAGAAAAGACACGCTTCCTGTATCTGTCCATCGTATGGGCCTGTTTGGTGGATGGACAGAAGTAGAAGTCTCTGCTAATTATTTCTTAGTGGCTGCTGCTGCCACCACCATAGCATCAACTGGCACCCCCCCTTGGTTAGGAAAGTTTTGTCATCTGGTGCAGTTATGAACTTACTGGGCCTTTGCGGAACTGGCTCCATCGATTCCGGAGAGCTCCACACTTTTCAATTTACTACCTATAGCAGTGGGTTGAAGGGCGGAGACGCCCAAGAGGTGGAGGGTCAGGAACCGAATGCATCCAGGTACATGGACACATCCTCAGAAGGGGAAAGGGACTTCCTGCCACCCCTCTGCTTGAGGATTTCCAGGATGTCAGAGAATGAGACATCCTCAGAGGGGGACCGTGGGG